>NC_056432.1:32600945-32743445 GCF_018296145.1 Oncorhynchus tshawytscha
ACAATTGCTCAGAGAAAGAGATTTTGTTTAGCAAGTAATACTGTTTTCTCTCAAAAAAATTATTGACACCCCTTTTTCAATACCTTTCAATACCTCATCTTGCAAGGATAACGGCACTGAGCCTTTTTCTAAAATGTTTTATGAGTTGGAGAACATATTGGTAGGTGTCTTAGACCATTCCTCCATACAGAATCCTTCCAGATCCTTGATATCCTTTATCTGTACTTAAGGATGTGTGAGACAGACACACAGCTGCCCTGACAAACAGACACACACACATTCATCCAATCCGACCACTAACTGCACGATCCTCCTCTGCCTTAATACATTCCTCAGCTGTTCCACTCAGTGTGTGAGTATGGTCTGGATGAGGACACAGGTTTTGTTGTTTTCAAGTGGCACTGTGCTGCTTTTATTAGTAATATGTACAGTATACTCATGGTATACATCGTTCAACGAAATGCTTACTTGCAGGTTCCATCTCGACAAGGCAACAACATTAAGAAATCTTTTAAAAAATAAGAATACGAACATAAAGTGAACATATATATATATATATATATATAAATATAGATATATTGTAGCATAAATATAATTCAGGAAGGAACTATTTATAGTACAATATTTACACGTGTATTGAGGAAGGGGGGATGGGGGACAAGTGTGAGTCTGGTAGCAACAGTTGTGATGTGTGCTAAGATGCATAGAATCAGAGCAGGTGGTCAGTCCATTTCAAGTGTTCAGCAGCCTGATGGCTTGTAGATAGAAACTCATGCTCCGATACTGCCTGCCCGATTGTAAGAGAGAGAACAGCTCGTGGCTGGATTGTGTGGGGACCTTGATGATGCTGCGTGCCCTCCTCAGGCACCATTTCGAGTAGATGTCCTGGATGGGTGAAAGCACGGTCACAGTGATGTGCTGGGCCATCTCCGCCACCTGCTAGAGAGCCTTGCGGTCTTGGATGATGCAATTCCTGTACCAGGCCATGATGCAACCGGTCAGGACGCTCAGAATGGTGCAGCGGTAGTATTTGGAGAGGACCCGGAGTCTCCTTAGGAAGCAGATTTGATTTGATTTATTAGTATCCCCATTAGCCGACAGCTAGTCTTTCTGGGGTCTGGTCCGACATATAACGAAAAATACATTACAGACAGAAGACAGTGCCTTGCAAAATGATTCATCCCCTTGGCATATTTTCATATTTTTTTGCACTACAACCTTTAATTTAAATGTATTTTATTTGGATTTCATGTAATGCACATTCACATAATAGTCCAAATTGGTGAAGTGAGATGAAAAAAAGAACTTTTTTCAAAAAAAATAATAATAATAAAAAACGGAAAAGTGGTGCGTGCATATGTATTCACCCCCTTTGCTATAAAGCCCCTAAATACGATCTGGTGCAACCAATTACCTTCAGAAGTCACATAATTAGTTAAATAAATTCCACATGTGTGCAATCTAAGTGTCACATGATCTGTCACATGATGTCAGTATATATACACCTGTTCTGAAAGGCCCCAGAGTCTCCAACACCACTAAGCAAAGGGGCACCACCAAGCAAGTGGCACCATGAAGACCAAGGAGCTCTCCAAACAGGTCAGGGACAAAGTTGTGGGGAAGTACAGATCAGGGTTGGGTTATAAGAAAATATCCGAAACTTTAAACATCCCACGGAGCACCATTAAATCCATTATTAAAAAATGGAAAGAATATGGCACCAGAACAAACCTGCCAAGAAAGGGACGCACACCAAAACTCACAGACCAGGAAAGGAGGGCATTAGTCAGAGGGGCAGCAAAGAGACCAAATATAACCCTGTCCATAGCTTGACTTTAAGTCGTACACTCCACAGAGCTGGGTTTTACGGAAGAGTGGCCAGATAAAGCCATTGTTTAAAGAAAAAAATAAGCAAACACATTTGGTGTTCGCCAAAAGGCATGTGAGAGACTCCCCAAACATATGGAAGAAGGTACTCCCGTCAGATTAGACTAAAATTGAGCTTTTTGGCCATCAAGGAAAATGCTACGTCTGGCGCAACACCATCCCCACAGTGAAGCATGGTGGTGGCAGCATCATGCTGTTGGGGTGTTTTTCATCGGCAGGGACTGGGATACTGGTCAGACTTAAATGAATGATGGATGGCACTAAATACAGGGAAATTCTTGAGGAAACCTGTTTCAGTCTTCCAGAGATTTGAGACTGGGACGGAGGCAAAAATCCCAGTGGCTAGATGTGCCAATCTTATAGAGACATACCCCAAGATACTTGCAGCTGTAATTACTGCAAAAGGTGGCTCTACAAAGTATTGACTTTGGGGGATGAATAGTTATACACACTCAAGTTCAGTTTTTTTGTCTTATTTCTTGTTTGTTTCCCAAGAAAAAATATTTTGCATCTTCAAAGGGGTAGGCATGTTGTGTAAATCAAATGATACAAACCTCCTCCAAAATCTATTTTAATTTCAGGGTGTAAGGTAACAAAATAGGAAAAATGCCAAGGGGGTGAATATGTTCGCAAGCCACTGTACATACATTTAAAAACATTAACATGTAGCCGGTGTGTGTGTGTACATCAATTAGTTACACATACATGTCAGTACATACACACAACATGTAGGTCACATGGGGAAGAGGAGTTGTGCCGCCAGGTGTTGCTTTGTTTGTTTTACGAAACCATGTTTGCTGTTCATTTGCACTATATACTGTAAGATGAAAAAGAGTTCCATGCACTCATGGCTCTGTACTGGACATGGGGACTGTGAAAAGACCCCTGGTGGGATGTCTGGTGGGGTAAGTGTGTGTCAGTGCTGTGTGTAAGTTGACGATGCAAACAGTTTGGATTTTCCAACACATTAATGTTTCTTATAAAGTCAGTCTTTCCTCAACTCTTAGCCAAAAGTTTAAGTGGCTTCATTAGCTGTGGTTGCTGATATGTATATGGTTGAATCATCAGCATACATGGACACAAATGCTTTATTTAATGCCAGTGGCAGGTCATTGGTAAAAATAGAAAAGAGTAGAGGGCCTGCGGTACACCACACTTTACTTGTTTGACATTAGCGAAACTTCCATTAAAAAAAAATTTGATAGATAGCTCTGAATCCACTATATGGCAGACATTGAAAAGCCATAACACATATGTTTTCTCAACAACAGGTTATGGTCAATAATATCAAAGGCTGCACTGATGCTGTTGCGCCTTCAAGACAAGAGTGGAGAATCTCTAAAACAATGGGTTAAAGTTATGTATTGTAACTCTAGGTGTAAAATAGTAAATATGGCTACATCTCAGAGTATTAAATTGTCAAGTGGAGAAAAACAAGGTTGTCCATTATCAACATATCTATTTATTAAGGCCATCGAAATGTTGGCTATTAAAATTACATTGAACAATAATATCAAGGGTCTAGAAGTCCAGAGCTTAAAATCAAAGGTGTCATTTTATGCTTATGATTCATATTTTCTTTTAAATCCACAATTTAGATCCCTCCAGCATCATAGAGGATCCAGATAATTGTTCTAATATCTCTGGAATACAACCAAAGTGTACTGTTATGTATTGGATCACAAAAAAATACAACTTTTACATTACCGTGTAGTTTGTAAAATATACTGTGTCCAAATATACTATGTAAAATATACTGTGTCCATAAAATGTATATAGGTTCAGAACTTTTGTGAAACAGCACAAGTTGAAAAATATATGGCAAATAAAAATCTAAACTTGTCACACCCTGACCATAGTTTGCTTTGTATGTTTCTATGTTTTGGTTGGTCAGGGTGTGATCTGAGTGGGCATTCTATGTTCGATGTCTTGTTTGTCTATTTCTATGTCTGGCCTGATATGGTTCTCAATCAGAGGCAGGTGTTAGTCATTGTCTCTGATTGGGAACCATATTTAGGTAGCCTGGGTTTCACTGTGTGTTTGTGGGTGATTGTTCCTGTCTCTGTGTTTTGCACCAGATAGGACTGTTTTGCACATTTGTTGTTTTGTTAGTTTATTCGTGTACAGTTTCTTTGTTAAAGTACAATGAATAACAACCACGCTGCATTTTGGTCCGCCTCTACTTCACCTAAAAAAAAACATTACAGAATCACCCACCACAACAGGACCAAGCGGCGTGGTAACGGGCAGCAGCAGGAGCAGCGTAATAAGGATTTCTGGACTTGGGAAGAAATCCTCGACGGGAGAGGACCCTGGGCAAAGCCAGGGGAGTGTCGCCGCCCCAAGGTGCAGCAGGAGAAATGGCAGCAGGAGCAGCGAGAGGAATGGACATGGGAGGACGAATTGGACGGAGAAGGACCCTGGGCTCAGCCTGGAGAATATCGCCGCCCCAAAGAAGAACTGGAGGCGGCGAAAGCGGAGAGGCGCTAGTATGAGGAGGCAGCACGGCGGCGTGGATGGAAGCCCGAGAGTCAGCCCCAAAAATTTCTTGGGGGGGGCTCACAGGAAGTGTGGTGAAGCCAGGTAGGAGACCTGCGCCAACTTCCTGTGCTTACCGGGGGGCTGGAGAGACCGGGCAGGCACCGTGTTATGCTGTGAAGCGCACGGTGTCCCCAGTGCGGGTGCATAGCCCGGTGCGGTACATTCCAGCTCCGCGTATCGGCCGGGCTAGAGTGGGCATCGAGCCAAGTGCCATGAAGCCGGCTCTACGCATCTGGTCTCCAGTGGGCCGTCTCCTTGGGCCGGCTTCCATGGCACCAGCCTTGCGCACGGTGTCCCCGGTTCGCCTGCATAGCCCAGTGCGGGCTATTTCAACTCGCCGCACTGGCAGGGCGACCGGGACCATTCAACCGGGTAAGGTTGGGCAGGCTCGGTGCTCAAGAGCTCCAGTGCGCCTGCACGGTCCGGTCTATCCGTCACCACCTCCACGCACCAGCCCTCCGGTGGCAGCCCCCCGCACCAGGCTGTCTCTCCGGCTCATCCTTACAGAGGCTCCCGCCTGTCCAGCGCTGCCGGAGCCTTCCTCCTCTCCAGCGCTGTCGGAGTCTTCCGCCTCTCCAGCGCTGCCAGAGCCTTCCTCATCTCCAGCGCAGCTGGAGTCTCCCGCCTGTTCGGCGCTATCAGAGCTCCCGCCTGTTCGGCGCTATCAGAGCTCCCGCCCCTCAGTCCAGAGGCGCCAGAGCTACTCAGTCCAGCGCTGCCAGAGCCTTCCTCTCCAGCGTTGCCGGAGCTTCCCATCTGCCCAGCGTTGCCGGAGCTTCCCGTCTGCCCAGCGTTGCCGGAGCTTCCCGTCTGCCGAGCGCCATCTGAGTCACCCGTCTGCCCAGTGCCGCCTGAGCCACCCGTCTGCCCAGCGCCGCCAGTGCCGCCAGTCTGCCCAGTGCCGCCAGTGCCGCCAGTCTGCAAGGGGACGCCAGTGCCGCCAGTCAGCCAGGGGCCGCCAGTGCCGCCAGTCAGCCAGGGGCCGCCAGTGCCGCCAGTCAGCCAGGGGCCCCCAGTGCCGCCAGTCAGCCAGGGGCCGCCAGTGCCGCCAGTCAGCCAGGGGCCGCCAGTGCCGCCAGTCAACCAGGGGCCCCCAGTGCCGCCAGTCAGCCAGGGGCCGCCAGTGCCGCCCCTCAGCCCAGAGCCGCCAGAGCCCCTCAGCCCAGAGCCGCCAGAGCCCCTCAGCCCAGAGCTGCCAGAGCCTTCCTCCTCTCCAGCGCAGCCGGAGTCTCCGCGGTGAAGTGGGGGCCACGTCCAGCACCAGAGCCGCCACCGCGGACAGATACCCACCGAGAGCCTCCCCAATAGATTCAGGTTTTGCAGCCGGAGTCCGCACCTTGGGGGGGGGTACTGTCACACCCTGATCATAGTTTGCTTTGTATGTTTCTATGTTTTGGTTGGTCAGGCTGTGATCTGAGTGGGCATTCTATGTTGGATGTCTTGTTTGTCTATTTCTATGTCTATGTCATTGTCTCTGATTGGGAACCATATTTAGGTTTCACTGTGTGTTTGTGGGTGATTGTTCCTGTCTCTGTGTTTTGCACCAGATAGGACTGTTTTAGGTTTTCGCACGTTTGTTGTTTTGTTAGTTTATTCGTGTACAGTTTCTTTATTAAAGTACAATGAATAACAACCACGCTGCATTTTGGTCCGCCTCTACTTCACCTAAAGAAAACCGTTACAAAACTGGATGGTCTTCAGAGGTAGATGGGAGGGGTTGAGGGTCACTGAAGGATGGGACTAAAAACAAATAAAAGATAAATATTGTAAAATATACTGTGTCTGTAAAATGTGTTTAGTATGAATGGAAGTTGGAATGGAAGCTTTGTTGTCATTTAGTTGAATTAGGGGAGGGGTGGTAGAGTTAGGGGAAAATATATTTACAAATATTTTTTTAAGTGTTGGTGTTGTCCATGACAAGCCCTCAGTGATGTGGATGCCAAGGAACGTACAACTTGTGACTCTCTACTACAGTCCCATTGATGTGGATTGGTGCATGTTCCCTCCACTTCCCAAAGTCAAAAATCAACTCTATCAGAACTGAGGATAAGACCCAGATGCAGACAGCTAGTCACAGATAAATATTGACCCAAACAGGGGGCAGGCAAAAGACAGGTCAAAGGCAGGCAGAGGTACGTAATCCAGGGCAGAGTCAATAAGGTACAGAACAGCAGGCAGGCTCGGGGTCAGGACAGGCAGAGGTTCGTAAACGTGTCAGAGTCAGGCAGGTACAGAGCGGCCGGCAGGCTCGGGGTCAGGGCAGGCAGAATGGTCAGAACCGGGGAAACTAGGAAACAGAACTTGAGAAAGCAGGGAGACAGGAAAACACACAGGTAAGACCTGGCAAGACAAGAAGAACTGGCAACAGACCAACAGAGAACACAGGTATAAATACACAGGGGATCATGAGGCAGATGGGCGACACCTGAAGGTGTGTCAAAGACAGATGAAACAGATCAGGGTGTGACAAACTCCTTTGTTTTGTTGACATTGACAGAGAGGTTCTTGTCATGACACAACAATGCCAGTTCACAGACCTCCTTCCTAGGGTTCCCCTGTGTTAAGAGTAAGTGTGGAGGAGGTGTTGTTGCCAACCCTCACAGACTACAGCCTGTAGTCTGCCGATCAAGAAGTCTCAGATCCAGTTGCAGAGAGTGGTGTCCAGACCCACGGCTTTTGGGGTCAAGCTTGGAAGGAACAATAGTGTTGAATGCTTAACTGTAGTCAATTAACAGCATTCTCACATAGGTGTTCTTCTTGTCCAAATTTGTTGCGGCTGTGTGAATAGCAATGGAAATAGAATCTTAAGTGGATCTGCTGGAGCGGTAGGCAAATTGGAGTGGGTCCAGTGTGCCTGGGATACTGCCCTTTATGTGGGCTATGACCAGACTCTCGAAGCACTTCATGATGACCGAGGTCAGCATGACGGGCAATAGTCATTTGGGCATGTCACCTTGTTTTTCTAGGGCACTGGGACGATGGTGGTGTCCTTATTAATGCAGCTGGGCAGCCTGGGGCAGGGGTAGGTTTAAGATGTCACAGAAGACACCCACCAGCTGGTCATCACACACTCTGAGGATGCAGCCAGGGGCCCGGGACCAGAGATGAACTCACTCAGGTAGTGCCTTTTTTCAATGCTGAATTGAACTTAATTGGGAAAACAGAAAGGTGTCAATGTTTTTTTGTAAACATTCTTTCTGAATGTAAAAGTAATCCAAGTAATCATCTAGTTTTTTTTGAAGTATCTGTAATCGGATTACAATATTTTTGCTTGTAACATAAATGATTACAGTTGCAGTACTTTTGTAATCAGATTACATGTAATCAGTTACTCCCCCACCCTGTTTGTCTATCGGCTGCCTGTTTCAGATGTTGTAGATGCAAGGCCTAAATGAGAGGAAAAGATGGGGGAAAAGAAGAGGAGGAGAGGAAAAGAAGACATTGAGGAGGGTGAGGTGAGGACAAGATTGCTCCAGAGAGTGAACGGGAGGTGGAATAGGATAATTAGGGATGGAGAAGGAGAGAAGGAGAGTGATGTGGAATAGGAGCTGTGTTGTCCACCCTGCCAGGGGGCCGGGACCAGCGATTAAGGAAGCTCTTTGTATGGCTGGGAGAGGCACAGCTCTGCTCTGCTCTGCTATTGGTCCAGAATAATGTAGGAACCAATCAGAGACAAGATATCTGTGTCACATCCACCCCAACCATCTTACACATTCTTCAACAATGTGATTTACATATCTATCTCATCTATCTCTCTTTTTTCTCTACCTCCAGTTCCTCTTACACTCTCTTTCTCTTTCTGTCTCACCTGATGAGTGTTATCTAGACACACAGTCCAGTCTGATAGCTGAGTGTAACCTAAGGTACTGAGCGGTAAGGCACATGTGAGGTAAGGTGAGTATGTAAGGTAAGATAGGTGGTAAGGTAAGATGTACTGTAAGAGACAGAGATATCCAAGTGAAACACACCATTATAGGGTTGAGTTACCTACTAACCTCACAACACAGAGACACATGTTGTCATAGGGAGCTTTATCATTGACTCTCATCAGGTCACATCAGATACCTGTGACTATCGTACTCTGACCACCCCTGTGTGTGTTTGTGTGTGTGTGTGTGCAGCTCAGCGTTCTGCTGTCCTGTGATTTTATGACCCCTCACACCCAAACACAAACCCAGGCCTGGTAATGGCCCCTTGTGTGTGTGTGTATGTGTGTGTGTGGTGGGGGGAGGGGGGTTGTGTGGGGTTCTTTGCTATTTAGCACAATAATAGCTGCTGTCAGTTCCCAGGTGAGTCCCAGGGCTAGGAGTCCCGAGACTGTGGTCTTATTCTGTTCCAATCCTACTCGGCCAAGTAAATGAAAATTACATTTAAACTGTTTGTATCTCTTATCATCCATGTACCAGTAGACAAAAGAATCTGTCTGTGAGGCTGTATTTACTCAGGAAGGGCCTGGCTAATGGTTGGCTCACTGTGTCTCCGTGACCCCTGCTCTGGATAGACTTTGGGGTCAGACTGGAGCAACAATAGCTACTTACACAGGTCACAGGTGTTCCCTGACCTGGTTTTAAAAACTGAGACATAGAGTTGAAGTCGGAAGTTTACATACACTAGGTTGGAGTTATTAAAACTTGTTTTTCAACCACTCCACACATTTCTTGTTAACAAACTATAGTTTTGGCAAATTAAATAAATCATTCTCTCTACTATTATTCTGACATTTCACATTCTTAAATTAAAGTGGTGATCCTAACTGACCTAAGACAGGGAATTTTTACTCTGATTAAATGTCAGGAATTGTACAAAACGGACTTTAAATGTATTTGGCTAAGGTGTATGTAAACTTCCGAGTTCAACTGTACAGTATCAGTCAAAAGTTTGTACACACCTAATTATTCAAGGGTTTTTCTTTATTTGTACTGTTTTCTACATTGTAATAACAGATATGGAATCATGTAGTAACCATAAAAGTGTTAAACAAATCCAAATATATTTAATATTTGGCATCCTTCAAAGTAGCCACCCTTTGCCTTGATGACAGCTTTGCACACTCTTGGCATTCTCTCAACCAGCTTCATGAGGTAGTCACCTGGAATGCATTTCAATTAACAGGTTTGCCTTGTTAAAGGTTAATTGGAATTTCTTTCCATTTCTTTCCTTAATGCATTTGAGCCAATCAGTTGTGTTGTGAAAAGATAGGGGTGGTATACAGAAAATAGCCCTATTTGGTAAAAGACCAAGTCCATACTATGGCAAGAACAGCTCAAATAAGCAAAGAGAAACGACAGCCCATCATTACTTTAAGACATGAATGTCAGTCAATCCGGAAAATGCCAAGTACTTTAAAAGTTTCTTCAAGTGCAGTTGCAAAAAACATCAAGCGCTATGATGAAACTGGCTCCCGTGAGGACCACCACAGGAAAGGAAGACCCAGAGTTACTTCTGCTGCAGAAGATACGTTCTTTAGAGTTAATTGCACCTCAGCTTGTAGCCCAAATAAATGCTTCAACGAGTTCAAGTAACAGACACATCTCAACATCATCTGTTCCAAGGAGACTGTGGGAATCAGGCCTTCATGGTCGAATTGCTACTAAGAAACCACTGCTAAAGGACACCAATAATAAGAAGAGACTTGCTTGGGCCAAGAAACACGTGCAATGGACATTAGACTGGTGGAAATCTTTCCTTTGGTCTGATGAGTCCAAATTTGAGAATTTTGGTTACAACCGTCATGTCTTTGTGAGATGCAGAGTAGGTGAATGGATGATCTCGGCATGTGTGGTTCCCACCGTGAAGCATGGAAGAGGAGGTGTGATGGTGTGGGGGTGCTTTGCTGGTGACACTGTCAGTGATTTATTTAGAATTCAAGGCACACTTAACCAGCATGGATACCACAGCATTCTGCAGCTACAACAGGGCAATGACCCAAAACACACAAGAAGGAGAGTGATGGAGTGCTGCATCAGATGACCTTACCTCCACAATCACCTGACCTCAACCCAATTGAGATGGTTTGGGATGAGTTCGACCACAGAGTGAAGGAAAAGCAGCAAACATGTGCTCAGCATATGTGGGAACTCCTTCAAGACTGTTAGAAAAGCATTCCTCATGAAGCTGGTCGAGAGAATGCCAAGAGTGTGAAATGGTGCCGAAGAGGATGGCTGACGTTTTACATGCTCCTAACCAACTGTGCTATTTTGTGAGGTTTTTTGCATTGTTTGTAATTTATTTTTTAAACTTATTTGTACATAATGTTGCTGCTACCGTCTCTTATGACCGAAAATAACTTCTGGACATCAGAACAGCGATTATTCACCTCGAACTGGAATTAGCTTTTTCTTTTGACGAGTCCAACGAGAAAGATATACTGCTTTCCCGGGAACAGGCCCAAATCCACATAATTTGCGTGAAGAAAAGACGGAGATAAGGGGGCGGAGGTCGGGCCTTCTGAGAATTCGTAGGCGAGTGAGTAAACTCCCACTGCCATCCGTTCTATTGGCCAACGTGCAATCATTGGAAAATAAAATTGATGACCTACGATCAAGATTACCCTACCAACGGGACATTAAAAACTGTCAAATCTTATGTTTCACTGAGTCGTGGCTGAACCACGACATGGATAATATAGGGCTGGTGGGATTTTCCATGCACCGGCAGAACAGCGAAGCCACGTCTGGTAAGACGAGGGATATGGGTGGGGGGGTCTATTTGTCAATAACAGCTGGTGCGCGATGTCTAATTTAAAGTCTAATTTAAAGTCTTGAGGTATTGCTCGCCTAAGGTAGAGTATCTTATGATAAGCTGTAGACCTCACTATCTACCAAGAGAGTTTTCATCTAGTCATAGCCTTCTATTTACCACCACAAACCGATGCTGGCACTAAGACTGCACTACACCAACTCCAAAAAGGCTATAAGCAAACAATAAAATGCTTTTCCAGAAGTGGCGCTCCTAGTGGCCGGACTAGAATATTTTTCCGGGATTCATCCAATGGCATTGAGGAGTATACCACCTCAGTCATCGGCATCATCAGTAAGTGCATCGACGACGTCGTCCCCACAGTGACCGTACATACATACTCCAACCAGAAGCCATGGATTACAGGCAACATCCGCATCAAGCTAAAGGCTAGAGCTGCCACTTTCAAGGAGCAGGACAGTAATATGGAAGCTTATCCGAAATCTCGCTATGCCCTCAGACGAACCATCAAACAAGCAAAGCGTCAATACAGGATATGATGATTATCCTATATTATGATTGAATCCTACCTACACCGGCTCTGAAGCTCATTGGATGTGGCAGGGCTTGCAAACTATTATGGACTACAAATAGAAACCCAGACGCGAGCTGCCCAGTGACACAAGCCAACCAGATGAGCTAAATACCTTTTATGCTCACTTCGAGGCAAGCAACACTGAAGCATGCACGAGAGAACCAGCTGTTCTGGACAACATTCACAGAGCCGCGGGGCCAGACGGATTACCAGGACGTTACTCAAAGTATGCGCAGACCAACTGGCAAGTGTCTCCATATTGAGTCTGTAATACATGTTTACATGTATTACTACATGTTTCAAGCAGACCGCCATAGTCCCTGTGTCCAAGGAAGTGAAGGTAACCTGCCTAAATGATTACTGCCCCATAGCACTCACGTCGGTAGCCATGAAGTGCTTTGAAAGGCTGGTCATCGCTCACATCAACAGCATCCTCCCGGAAACCCGAGATCCCCTCCAATTCGCATACCGACCCAACAGATCCACAGATGACGCAATCTCAATCGCACTCCACACTGCCCATTCTCACCTGGATAAAAGGAACACCTATGTGAGAATGCTGTTAATTGACTACAGCTCAGCATTCAACACCATAGTGCCCCAGAAGCTCATCACTAAGCTAATGACCCTGGGACAAATACCTCCCTCTGCAACTGGATCCTGGACTTCCTGACGGTCCACCCCCAGGTGGTAAGGGTAGGCAACAACACTTCTACCACGCTGATCCTCAACACTGGGGCCCCTCAGGGGTGTGTACTTAGTCCCCTCCTGTACTCCCCATTCACCCACGACTGGGTGGCCAAACACAACTCCAACAACATCATTAAGTTTGCTGACGACACAACAGTGGTTGGCCTGATCACCGACAACGATGAGACAGCCTATGGGGAGAAGGTCAGAAACCTGGCAGTGTGGTGCCAGGACAACAACCTCTCCCTCAATGTGAGCAAGACAAAGGAGCTGATCGTGGACTACAGGAAAAGGTGGACCAACAGGCCCCCATTAACATCAACAGGGCTGTAGTGGAGCATGTCTAGAGTTTCAAGTTCCTTGGTGTCCACATCACCAGCAAACCTTTCATGGTCCAAACACACCAAGACAGTTGTGAAGAGGGTACGACAAAATCTTTTCCCCCTCAGGAGACTGAAAAGATTTGGGATGGGTCCCTAGATCCTCAAAAAATTCTACAGCTGCACCATCAAGAGCATCCTGACCGGTTGCATCACCGCCTGGTATGGCAACTGCTTGACATCTGAACTTGACGCACTACAGAAGGTAGTGCGTACGGCCCAGTACATCACTGGGGCCAAGCTTCCTGCCATCCAGGACTTTTATAATAGGCATTAGGCAAACATTGTCAGAGACTCCGTCACCCAAATCATAGACTGTTTTCTCTGCTACCACACGGCAAGCAGTACCGGAGTGCCAAGTCTAGGACCAAAAGGCTCCTTAACAGCTTCTACCCCCAAGCCATAAGACTGCTGAACAATTAATCAAATGGCCACCGGACTATTTACATTGACCCCCCTCCATTTGTTTTGTACACTTCTGCCACTCGCTGTTTATTATCTATGCGTGGTCACTTCACCCCTACCTACATTTACAAATTACCTCGACTAACCTGTACCCCTCACATTGACTCGGTGCCCGTACTCCCTGTATATAGCCTTGTTATTGATATTTTATTGTATTACTTTTTATTATTTTTTACTTTAGTTTATTTGGTAAATATTTTCTTAACTGTTCCTGAACTGCACTGTCGGATAAGGGCTTGTAAAGTAAGCATTTCACGGTAAGGTCTACACTTGTTGAAATTCAGCGCATGTGACAAATTGTCACGTGTGCTACCTCGCCGGCCTCTAGGTCACCAGGCTGCTCATTATGGCGCACATCTGTCACCATCGTTAAGCACACCTACGCGCCATCAGGCTCACCTGGACTCCATCACTTCCCTGATTGTGAGTGCTTTTGGTGACAAGCCGAATTTCTTCAGCCTCCTGAGGTTGAAGAGGCGCTGCTGCGCCTTCCTCACGATGCTGTCTGTGTGAGTGGACCAATTCAGTTTGTCTGTGATGTGTATGCCGAGGAACTTAAAACTTGCTACCCTCTCCACTACTGTTCCATCGATGTGGATGGGGGTGTTCCCTCTGCTGTTTCCTGAAGTCCACAATCATCTCCTTAGTTTTGTTGACGTTGAGTGTGAGGTTATTTTCCTGACACCACACTCCGAGGGCCCTCACCTCCTCCCTGTAGGCCGTCTCGTCGTTGTTGGTAATCAAGCCTACCACTGTTGTGTCGTCCGCAAACTTGATGATTGAGTTGGAGGCGTGCATGGCCACGCAGTCGTGGGTGAACAGGGAGTACAGGAGAGGGCTCAGAACGCACCCTTGTGGGGCCCCAGTGTTGAGGATCAGCGGGGAGGAGATGTTGTTGCCTACCCTCACCACCTGGGGGCGGCCCGTCCGGAAGTCCAGTACCCAGTTGCACAGGGCGGGGTCGAGACCCAGGGTCTCGAGCTTGATGACGAGCTTGGAGGGTACTATGGTGTTGAATGCCGAGCTGTAGTCGATGAACAGCATTCTCACATAGGTATTCCTCTTGTCCAGATGGGTTAGGGCAGTGTGCAGTGTGGTTGAGATTGCATCGTCTGTGGACCTATTTGGGCGGTAAGCAAATTGGAGTGGGTCAAGGGTGTCAGGTAGGGTGGAGGTGATATGGTCCTTGACTAGTCTCTCAAAGCACTTCATGATGACGGATGTGAGTGCTACGGGGCGGTAGTCGTTTAGCTCAGTTACCTTAGCTTTCTTGGGAACAGGAACAATGGTGGCCCTCTTGAAGCATGTGGGAACAGCAGACTGGTATAGGGATTGATTGAATATGTCCGTAAACACACCGGCCAGCTGGTCTGCGCATGCTCTGAGGGCGCGGCTGGGGATGCCGTCTGGGCCTGCAGCCTTGCGAGGGTTAACACGTTTAAATGTCTTACTCACTTCGGCTGCAGTGAAGGAGAGACCGCATGTTTCCGTTACAGGCCGTGTCAGTGGCACTGTATTGTCCTCAAAGCGGGCAAAAAAGTTATTTAGTCTGCCTGGGAGCAAGACATCCTGGTCCGTGACTGGGCTGGGTTTCTTCCTGTAGTCCGTGATTGACTGTAGACCCTGCCACATACCTCTTGTGTCTGAGCTGTTGAATTGAGATTCTACTTTGTCTCTGTACTGGCGCTTAGCTTGTTTGATAGCCTTGCGGAGGGAATAGCTGCACTGTTTGTATTCAGTCATGTTACCAGACACCTTGCCCTGATTAAAAGCAGTGGTTCGTGCCTTCAGTTTCACACGAATGCTGCCATCAATCCACGGTTTCTGGTTAGGGAATGTTTTAATCGTTGCTATGGGAACGACATCTTCAACGCACGTTCTAATGAACTCGCACACCGTATCAGCATATTCGTCAATGTTGTTGTCTGACGCAATACGAAACATCTCCCAGTCCACGTGATGGAAGCAGTCTTGGAGTGTGGAGTCAGCTTGGTCGGACCAGCGTTGGACAGACCTCAGCGTGGGAGCTTCTTGTTTTAGTTTCTGTCTGTAGGCAGGGATCAACAAAATGGAGTCGTGGTCAGCTTTTCCGAAAGGGGGCGGGGCAGGGCCTTATATGCGTCGCGGAAGTTAGAGTAACAATGATCCAGGGTCTTTCCACCCCTGGTTGCGCAATCGATATGCTGATAAAATTTAGGGAGTCTTGTTTTCAGATTAGCCTTGTTAAAATCCCCAGCTACAATGAATGCAGCCTCCGGATAAATCGTTTCCAGTTTGCAGAGAGTTAAATAAAGTTCGTTCAGAGCCATCGATGTGTCTGCTTGGGGGGATATATACGGCTGTGATTATAATCGAAGAGAATTCTCTTGGTAGATAATGCGGTCTACATTTGATTGTGAGGAATTCTAAATCAGGTGAACAGAAGGATTTGAGTTCCTGTATGTTTCTTTCATCACACCATGTCACGTTAGTCATAAGGCATACGCCCCCGCCCCTCTTCTTACCAGAAAGATGTTTGTTTCTGTCGGCGCGATGCGTGGAGAAACCCTGAAGTATGGCAACTGCACCGCCCTCAACCGTAAGGCTCTCCAGAGGGTAGTGAGGTCTGCACAACGCATCACCGGGGGCAAACTACCTGCCCTCCAGGACACCTACACCACCCGATGCTACAGGAAGGCCATAAAGATCATCAAGGACATCAACCACCCGAGCCACTGCCTGTTCACCCCGCTGCCATCCAGAAGGCGAGGTCAGTACAGGTGCATCAAAGCTGGGACCGAGAGACTGAAAAACAGCTTCTATCTCAAGGCCATCAGACTGTTAAACAGCCACCACTAACATTGAGTGGCTACTGCCAACACACTGTCAATGACACTGACTCTACTCCAGCCACTTTAATCATGGGAATTGATGGGAAATGTTGTAAATATATCACTAGCCACTTTAAACAATGCTACCTTATATAATGTTACTTACCCTACATTGTTCATCTCATGCATACGTTGATACTGTACTCTACATCATCGACTGCATCCTTATGTAATACATGTATCACTAGCCACTTTAACTATGCCACTTGGTTTACATACTTATCTCATATGTATATACTGTACTCGATATCATCTACTGTATCTTGCCTATGCTGCTCTGTACCATCACTCATTCATATATCCTTATGTACATATTCTTTATCCCCTTACACTGTGTATGACAGTAGTTTTTTTTTTTGGAATTGTTAGTTAGATTACTTGCTCGTTATTACTGCATTGTCGGAACTAGAAGCACAAGCATTTCGCTACACTCGCATTAACATCTGCTAACCATGTGTATGTGACAAATAAAATTTGATTTGATTTGATTTGATTTGATTACCTTCCCTATATATGTCACTCCCAGGTGTAATTGTTTCTGTTACAATTTCATGTCTGTGCGTTGTTCATGTTTCTTGTTTTGTATTGTGTTGCGTTTATTTATTATGACACTCACTCCCTGAACTTGCTTTCAGACCCTCAGCACACACGTTACAGAATAACGCCTCACCTAAAGGAAGCATCAGGGAGTATTTTTTAAAAATTGTTTTGGTTTCGGTGGGAATGACGTCAGGTCCGGGAGCCGCTACAGGCTCTCCTGCCTCTGTCGGCTCATCAGGCTCTCCTGCCTCTGTCGGCTCATCAGGCTCTCCTGCCTCTGTCGGCTCATCAGGCTCTCCTGCCTCTGTCGGCTCATCAGGCTCTCCTGCCTCTGTCGGCTCATCAGGCTCTCCTGCCTCTGTCGGCTCATCAGGCTCTCCTGCCTCTGTCGGCTCATCAGGCTCTCCTGCCTCTGTCGGCTCATCAGGCTCTCCTGCCTCTGTCGGCTCATCAGGCTCTCATGCCTCAGCCGGGTCGGACCGCCAGGCTCCCCTGCTTCCACCGGCTCGTCAGACTTTCATGCCTCAGCTGGATCGCCAGGCTCCCCTGCCTCAGCCGGTCTGTCAGGTTCCTGTGTCCCAGCCGGTGACAGGTTCCCGCGCATCAGTAGGGGTGACTGGTCCATTCCTGATCCCCGGAATCGTCCCTGGGGTTGGCGTCCTGCGGCTGGAGCTGAATGAGCTGAGGAGGGGGTACCGTCAGGTATGCTCTATCTCCGGCGCTCTAAGTCACCATGCTCCTGCATCTCAGCTGGATTGACAGGTTTCCCGCGCCTCTGCAGAGGTATCCGGTCTGCTCCTGATCCCCGGGATCGTCACCTTGGTCGGCGTCCTGCAGCCGGAGCCGTGCGTCGGGGAGGGGGTACTGTCACGTGTGCTCCCTCTCCGGCCTCTAGGTCACCAGGCTGCTCATTATGGTGCACACCTGTCACTATCGTTAGGCACACCTGCGCGTCATCAGACTCAGCTGGACTCCATCACTTCCCTGATTACCTGCCCTATATATGTCACTCCCTTTGGTTCCTTCCCCAGGCGTTATTGTTTCTGTTCCTGTGTCACATCTGTGCAATGTTCGTGTTTCTTGTTTTGTATTGTGTTGCGTTTATTTATAAAAACACTCACTCCCTGAACTTGCTTCCCAACTCACAGCGCACATTGTTACACAAATAAAGTTTGATTCGATTTTGATTTGAGTGTGCAAAGCTGTCATCAAGGCAAAGGATGGCTACTTTGAAGAATCTCAAATCTATTTTGATTTGTTGAACACTTTTTGGTTACTACATGATTCCAAATGTGTTATTTCATAGTGTTGATGTCTTCACTATTATTCTACAATGTGGAAAATAGTAAAAATAAAGAAAAACCCTTGAATGAGTACATATGCACATACATACATACATACATACACAGACACAGACACACACAAACACACACACACACACACTCACATACACACTCATATACACATACACATATGCAGGTGTTCCCTGGCTAACAGAGGTGTGAGTCATGTAGTGACAGACGGGCTGTTTGAGGGAATGGAGAGAGGGAGGGAAAGATGGTTAGATGGAAGGAGGGAGGGATGGAGGTGTGGAGGTGAAGAAAGGGTGTGTGTGTGTGTCAGTTTCAGCCTCCCCTGCTCTCCAGGCTCAGCTGTGGATGTAATTAAATGGATTAGTATGGAAATATGAATTTAGCTTGATGAATAGAGTCAAGTATGTGCACAGTTCGAGTGTGTATTTGTGTGTCTGTGTGTGTGGTTAGAATGTGTGTGTGTGTATCTGTGTTTAGTAAGAGATGTTACATTAGCCTTAATGAATAGCAGATGAGAGCTGTAATTGAACCAAGCAACATTTGTACCTGTTGCTGAAATGACAGACCAGGTAAAGAGCGTTTACCTGGTCGCTCCAAAATAACATTTGTGTTTTCTCCCTTCTGAAATAGACTAATGTTGAGATAATTATCCACATCACGTCATGTTGTGTAGAGCCAGCTATGTGACTCAATCCCAGAAGATGTGAAGAGACTGTCCCCAGAGCAGAGAGGAGCTAACAGGAAACAGCAGATGTAATCTAATATCAGTGTCTGGTTAACGAGGATAATTTCCTCTGGCCATGTCCGACGAGTTTAGTTGTGTGTGTGTGTGTGTGTGTGTGTGTGTGTGCTGAAGGACAGTGGGGCGTATGTGCGGTGTGTGCTGTGAGTATGGGGGGGTGTACATATGAGTCATAGCTGTAGTTATTACATGATCGGTCTCCCTGCATTTGCCTTTTATTGCACTGACTCTATGCACACTCACTGGACTCTACCCACACACTCACACATACTTACACTGACATCCCAACACACACACGGCATAGCACACGGACACATGCATACTGACGACACACACACACACATTCACACTCACCACATATGCTGCTGCTACTGTCTATTATCTATCATGTTGCCTAGTCAATTTACCCCTGCACGCGTATCCGTACATAGCTACCTCAAATACCTTGTACCCCTGCACATCAACTCAGTACTAGTCCTCCCTGTATATAGCCATGTTACTTTTACCCTTTATTGTCATCGGTTATTCACTGAGAATTTATTCTTCATGTCACTATGCATTTTAGAATGTTTGTATCTTAACTCTGCGTTGTTGGAAAATGACCCATAAGTGAGCATTTCACTGTTAGTCGACACCTGTTGTCTCTGAAGCATGTGACAAAGTAAAATGTGCTTTGATTTGACCAACCTATAACACACACCAAACATACAGGCAACTGCCAAAATAGAGGATAACTTGAGCAAATGAGAGATACAAAGTATATTGAAAGCAGGTCCTTCCACACAGGTGTGGTTCTTGATTTGATTATTAAACACATAAAACATTCCATCAAGCTTAGAGTCCTGTATAAAAATACCCAGTTGCTCATTACCTGGGCTACCATGGCAAGAAGAAGAGATCTCATTGAAGGAGGGTTCTCAAAGGAGCATAGGGGTTTTAGGGTGTGTGTGTTTGTGTGTGTCTCAGTCACATGATCTCAACCCAACTGAACGCTTATGGGAGATTCTGGAGTGGCACCTGAGACAGCGTTTTCCACCACCATCAACAAACCACCAAATCATGGAATGTCTCGTGGAAGAATGGTGTCGCATCCCACCAATAGAGTTCCAGACACTTGTAGAATCCATGCCAAGGTACATTGAAGCACCTGGCGGCGCTGGCAGTTTGCGGTGGCCCAACGCCCAATTCAGACACTTTATGCTAGTGTTTCCTTTATTTTGGCCGTTACCTGCACCACACCATCCACAGAGCCGCTCTGTTCCATACTCCGGCAAGCCTACAGAACACACACACACATCGTGACCACACTGAGTAGAAGTGATGTTAATGTGAACAGAGATTCCTACTGGTGTCTAAGTGTTCCCAACACCTGGCACATTCCAGCTGGACTAAAGGAGAGGATTAACACACGCGCACGCACGCACGCGCGCACACACACACACACAGTGTGTTGCTGTGAAGCAGAGAAACCTGAGATAGACTCACAGGAAGCATATGATGAGGCAGAGAGAGGGGTCATAAATTATGAGTGTCGGTTTGAAGACGTTTCGCCATGATAGAGTGTCATCATAATAATGAGTTAGGGCTAGTAAAACTTCACATTGTCTAAGTCTTTGTCTGGCTTCTGGAAATAGTTTTTTTCAGGCTAGTAACAGCTAGACCTACATGTAGCCATAAGATGATCCACAATGACTTGAAATGCCTTACTGCATCTATACATTATCATTATTATTTTTAATAACTGAACACTGTTCCTCTCTCTCTCTCTCTCTCTCTCTCAATTTAAGGGACTTTATTGGCATGGGAAACATATGTTTACATTGCCAAAGGAAGTGAAATAGATAATAAACAAAAGTGAAATAAACAATAAAAAAATTGCAGTAAACATTACACTCACAAAATTTCCAAAAGAATAAAGACATTTAAAATGTCATATTATGTACATAGTCAAATATTTTCTTAATTTTGGGTCAGTCACAGTGGTCAGGTATTCTGCCCCGTTTAGGGCCAAATAGCATTCTAGTTTGCTGTTTTTTTGTAAATTCTTTCCAATGTGTCAAGTAATTATCTTTTTGTTTTCTCATGATTTGGTTGGGTCTAATTGTGTTGTTGTCCTGGGGCTCTGTGGGGTGTGTTTGTGAACAGAGCCCCAGGGCCAACTTGCTTAGGGGGCTCTTCTCCAGGTATATTTTTTCGGATGAAGGCTTTGTTATGGAACGTTTGGGAATTGCTTAATTTTAGGTGGTTGTAGAATTGAACTTCTCTTCTCTGGATTTGGATCATTCGCGGGTATCGTCCTAATTCTATTCTGCATGCATTATTTGGTGTTTTACGTTGTACACAGAGGAGTCTCAATTTGGTGTTTGTCCTATTTTGTGAGTTATTGGTTGGTGAGCGAATCCCAGACCTCATAACCATAAAGGGTCATTTGTTCTATAACTGATTCAAGTATTTTTTTTAGCCAGATCCTTATTTCTATGTCGAAATTTATGTTCCTTTTGATGGCATAGAAGGACTTTCTCGCCTTGTCTCTCAGATCATTCACAACTTTGTGGAAGTTACCTGATGTTTAGGCCAAGGTATGTGTAGTTTTTTGTGTGCTCTAGGGCAATGGTTCTCAACCCTGGTCCTGGGAACCCAAAGGGGTGCACATTTTAGTTTTTGCCCTAGCAGTACACACCTGATTCAAATCATCAAAGCCTTTCGATGAGTTGATCATTTGAATCAGCTGTGTAGTGCTAGGGCAAAACCCAAAATGTGCACCCCTTTGGGTTCCCAGGACCAGGATTGAGAACCGGTGCCCTAGGGCAACGTGTCTAGGTGGAATTTGTATTCTCTCTCTCTTTCTCGCTCTCTCTCTCCCCCGCGAAGCCCAAGGCTGACAGGGCGGGCGGGTCCTGCTCTCTCAGAGGCGGGTTTCCGCAAAAGGGTTGGTTGATTTGCTATCGATCTGAGGAAGAGAGGAGAGGGGAGGATTCTTAGGTGAGGCCTGGAGAGAAAGAGAAAGAGAGAGAGAGAGAGAGAGAGAGAGAGGGAGAGGGGGCGAGAGAGAGAGAGAGAGAGAGAGAGAGCGGAGCCGAGATTTATTGCTACAACAAGACTAAACTCAACCAGGACGGAATAGCGCTGCTAGAGACAGGAAATCTGATGCAGGGAGCGAAGAAGGAGTGAAAGTGTTTGGTGGAAGGACTGCTATTTTTCAATCGCTACTGTTTTTCCCCTTTCCTCCTCCTCTCCTTTTCTTTCCATTCCTCCTCCCTGACCGATCGCATTCCGCGTAGAATCTGCACTTTAATGCCCCTGCGCACCCGAGGAGTGGAAGGAGAACAGAGCGAGGGAGAACAGAGCGAGGGAGAAGGAGAGCAGAGGCCTGACTTTAACGGAAACCCCGCCGCCGCACCTCACCCCTCTCCCCCGTGGCTGCCTGTCCCCTCTCCCCTCCTGGCCCTGCATGGACGGGGATGGGGAGAGCCGGATGTTGTTACCGCGGGGCTGAGCGCCTCGCATCCTCGCCTTCCCTGCGACCGCTGCTGCTGCTGATCGTCGCTCTCTGTTACGGGGCGCACAGAGGTAGGCTAACTAGATAACTTAAAATGTTGTTAATTTTCCTCAGTAGCCTCATCGTAACCTAGTTCCTTGTCCGCGGAAAACTTCAGATCGAGCGCTGTGAACGTGACTTAACAGTTAGAGGCTAATGGTGAGTTAATAACCAGTTAATAATGCCAAAACTAGGTACTTCGGATTGGCCTAGCATTTGGTTAAGATTAGTCTATAGTGCATTTTATAGGCCTGTGTGTTGTAGCCTATTGGAGTGTATTCGAACCTGAACCTCCCGTTGTCGTTGTGTTATTGTCTGATATTGCTTGTCTCTTTCTCTCTCCCGCGGACCGCGGTAGCGCAGCAGTCAGAAGGGAAAGTGTTTCCTCCCCCATCGCTCTCTTGTTTCTCCGGAGTTTCTCCAGTGGTGGCTCTGCCGTGGGTCGCTATGGCTGATAGAGAAAGGGAAGGGTGGCTCTGCCGTGGGTCGCTATGGCTGATAGAGAAAGGGAAGGGTGGCTCTGGTGGCTCTGCTCTGTGGGTCGCTATGGCTGATAGAGAAAGGGAAGGGTGGCTCTGCCGTGGGTCGCTATGGCTGATAGAGAAAGGGAAGGGTGGCTCTGCCGTGGGTCGCTATGGCTGATAGAGAAAGGGAAGGGTGGCTCTGCCGTGGGTCGCTATGGCTGATGGAGAAAGGGAAGGGTGGCTCTGCCGTGGGTCGCTATGGCTGATAGAGAAAGGGAAGGGTGGCTCTGCCGTGGGTCGCTATGGCTGATAGAGAAAGGGAAGGGTGGCTCTGCCGTGGGTCGCTATGGCTGATAGAGAAAGGGAAGGGTGGCTCTGCCGTGGGTCGCTATGGCTGATAGAGAAAGGGAAGGGTGGCTCTGCCGTGGGTCGCTATGGCTGATAGAGAAAGGAAGGAAGGGTGGCTCTGCCGTGGGTCGCTATGGCTGATGGCTGAGAAAGGGAAGGGCTATGGCTGTGGCTCTGCCGTGGGTCGCTATGGCTGATAGAGAAAGGGAAGGGTGGCTCTGCCGTGGGTCGCTATGGCTGATAGAGAAAGGAAGGGTGGCTCTGCCGTGGGTCGCTATGGCTGATAGAGCAAGGGAAGGGTGGCTCTGCCGTGGGTCGCTATGGCTGATAGAGAAAGGGAAGTGTGGCTCTGCCGTGGGTCGCTATGGCTGATAGAGAAAGGGAAGGGTGGCTCTGCCGTGGGTCGCTATGGCTGATAGAGAAAGGAAAGTGTGGCTCTGCCGTGGGTCGCTATGGCTGATAGAGAAAGGGAAGGGTGGCTCTGCCAGTGGGTCGCTATGGCTGATAGAAAGGGAAGGGTGGCTCTGCCGTGGGTCGCTATGGCTGATAGAGAAAGGGAAGTGTGGCTCTGCCGTGGGTCGCTATGGCTGATAGAGAAAGGGAAGTGTGGCTCTGCCGTGGGTCGCTATGGCTGACAGAAAGGGAAGGGTGGCTCTGCCGTGGGTCGCTATGGCTGATAGAGAAAGGGAAGTGTGGCTCTGCCGTGGGTCGCTATGGCTGAGAGAAAGGGAAGGGTGGCTCTGCCGTGGGTCGCTATGGCTGATAGAGAAAGGGAAGGGTGGCTCTGCCGTGGGTCGCTATGGCTGATGAGAGAAAGGGAAGGGTGGCTCTGCCGTGGGTCGCTATGGCTGATAGAGAAAGGGAAGGGTGGCTCTGCCGTGGGTCGCTATGGCTGATAGAGAAAGGGAAGTGTGGCTCTGCCGTGGGTCGCTATGGCTGATAGAGAAAGGAAGTGTGGCTCTGCCTTGGGTCGCTATGGCTGATAGAGAAAGGGAAGGGTGGCTCTGCCGTGGGTCGCTATGGCTGATAGAGAAAGGGAAGTGTGGCTCTGCCGTGGGTGGCTATGGCTGACAGATGGAAAGGGAAGGGTGGCTCTGCCGTGGGTCGCTATGGCTGATAGAGAAAGGGAAGGGTGGCTCTGCTGTGGGTCACTATGGCTGATAGAGAAAGGGAAGGGTGGCTCTGCCGTGGGTCGCTATGGCTGATAGAGAAAGGGAAGGGTGGCTCTGCCGTGGGTCGCTATGGCTGATAAGAGAAAGGGAAGTGTGGCTCTGCTGATGTCTTGGTGTCAGGTCCTTTACATCCAGCCAGACTAACAAAGGCTTGTTGACACAGTTTTAAAATAATGTAGGCTTATAATAATAATGGGAATGTAAATTATAATTCGGTATAATTATGTCACAAATGTATACATTTTAGCCTACTTTTACTTTTAATACACAAAAGAATATGAGTTCAGTGTAATAGGACCAAATGGAGACAATAGAATAGAATGAAATGTAATAAACCAGAAAAGAACAGAACCATATGGAAACAGTGTCATCAAGAATCTGTTCTTAATTGAATTCATATGTATCAATAAAGGTTAAATAGAAAACAAAACAGAATAGAATAGAACCATATAATCTGGAATATATTAGAAGGGAATCAAATCATACAGAAACTGTAGGATTGGTGAATAGAATAGGCTAGAATACCAGAGGGTGGTAGTAGGTTACTTGAAGTCATCCTATAGAGGCTGGGTTTGCCCTTGTGACCCAGAGCTAGCTGACTGCTGTGCCTACACAGAGAGGCCTGTTCTGGACTGGCACTGTGACAGCCCACCACCCCTCTCTGGATGTCCCCCAGCCATAACCCAGACCCCAGGCCCTGTCATCCAGCCCGCGCTCATTGACTCTTGCGTGTATTTGTGTGTGTGTGTGCGCAGCAGTCACACCTCTGCTAATTCATTTAACACAGTCCCAGGCAGCTGGACATGACACTGTCTGTGCATAGTTCTGTTTAGTAGGGGGATGGGGACGGTTTGAGAAGCATGAAAAGCACATTGACGCTCCCTGCCAATAAGAATTTACATTTTAAATCAGTTACATTTCAAATGATCTATTTAGAAGTTGGTCCTATTTCACTTTTCTAAGTTAGTTCAGGACACCATATAACACATTTTACATTATAATTGCATTTAATTGATTGACACTTTTAATTTATCAGCATGTCCTGTCTCATTGTGAATGTCAGATGTTGCAACGAGGAGATATACACAACACACTATTTCGATGACTTGGTGTGTGTGTGTGTGGCTAGCTAGTAACAAGACTTGGTGTGTGTGTTATAGTGTGTGTGTTATAGTGTGTGTGTGTCTGTGTAGCTAGCTAGTAACAAGACTTGGTGTGTGTTATTGTGTTGAGGGTGTGGTGTGTGTAGCTAGCTGGTCTGTGTGTTATTGTGTTGAGGGTGTGGTGTGTGTAGCTAGCTGGTCTGTGTGTTATTGTGTTGAGGGTGTGGTGTGTGTAGCTAGCTGGTCTGTGTGTTATTGTGTTGAGGGTGTGGTGTGTGTAGCTAGCTGGTCTGTGTGTTATTGTGTTGAGGGTGTGGGGGAAGTGTTGTGTTGAGGGTGTGGTGTGTGTAGCTAGCTGGTCTGTGTGTTACTGTGTTGAGGGTGTGGTGTGTGTAGCTAGCTTGTCTGTGTGTTACTGTGTTGAGGGTGTGGTGTGATTGTGTTGAGGGTGTGGTGTGTGTAGCTAGCTGGTCTGTGTGTTACTGTTGAGGGTGTGGTGTGTAGCTAGCTGGTCTGTGTGTTACTGTGAGGGTGTGGTGTGTGTAGCTAGCTTGTCTGTGTGTTACTGTGTTGAGGGTGTGGTGTGTTACTGTGTTGAGGGTGTGGTGTGTGTAGCTAGCTGGTCTGTGTGTTACTGTGTTGAGGGTGTGGTGTGTGTAGCTAGCTGGTCTGTGTGTTATTGTGTTGAGGGTGTGGTGTGTGTAGCTAGCTGGTCTGTGTGTTACTGTGTTGAGGGTGTGGTGTGTGTAGCTAGCTGGTCTGTGTGTTATTGTGTTGAGGGTGTGGTGTGTGTAGCTAGCTGGTCTGTGTGTTATTGTGTTGAGTGTGTGGTGTGTGTAGCTAGCTGGTCTGTGTGTTATTGTGTTGAGGGTGTGGTGTGTGTAGCTAGCTGGTCTGTGTGTTATTGTGTTGAGGGTGTGGTGTGTGTAGCTAGCTGGTCTGTGTGTTATTGTGTTGAGGGTGTGGTGTGTGTAGCTAGCTGGTAACAAGGCTCCACAGCTGTCTTCTCATAGTGCTCATCACCACCGGACGCATCAGACCAGCTGGGGAGTCATCAGCTATCACTCCTGATATTATATTGCAGTGTCATTACCGCCAGCCATCCCCACAATTTACCGTTATTCAGCCCTCTGTGTGTGTGTGTGTGTGTGTGTGTGTGTGTGTGTGTGTGTGTGTGTGTGGACTGAAACAGAAGTGAGTGTTGTCTGAAGCGGAGGCCAGAGCAGCTGTGTATTGTCCCACAGTCAGTCACAGTTATCAGTATGTTCATACTAGACTCACTGCACAAAGACCAGTGTGATCAGAAAGACCTGGAGACGCACGCGTTTGCTGTGGAGTTTTACTCTCAAGATTCAGCCTGAGAATGAGAATGTGTGTAGTCGTTCACTCATTGTATCTGTGAGTAACTCTCTGTGTGAGTGAGTGAGTGGGTGAGTGAGTGAGAGAGTGAGTGTGAGTGAGAGTGAGTGAGTGAGAGTGAGTGAGTGTGAGAGAGTGAGTGAGTGTGAGTGAGTGAGTGAGTGAGTCCTAGTGAGAGTGTGAGAGAGTGAGTGGTGTGCCCTGAGTGAGTGAGTGAGAGTGAGTGAGTGAGTGAGTGAGTGAGTGAGTGAGTGAGGCCTGTTCTGTGACTGGTGAGTGAGTGAGGAGTGAGTGAGAGTGAGTGAGTGTGTCCCGTGAGTGAGTGTGAGAGAGTGCCCTGTGAGTCCCCCAGTGAGTGAGCTGAGTGTGACTCTTGCGTGTATTTGAGTGAGTGAGTGAGTGAGCAGTGACAGTGAGTGAGTGCTAGATTCATTTGTGAGAGAGTGAGTCCCAGGTGAGTGCTGAGTGAGTGAGAGCGACTGTGTGTGCATGAGTGAGTGAGTTGAGTGTGAGAGAGTGATGGGTGAGAGAGTTTGAGAGTGATGAAAAGTGAGAGACAGTGAGTGTGAGCTCCCTGAGTGATGAGAGAGTGATTTGACAGAGAGTGAGTGAGTGTGAGAGAGTGAGTGAGTGAGTGAGTTGAGAGAGTGAGTGAGTGTGAGAGAGTGAGTGAGTGAGTGAGTGAGTGAGTGAGTGAGAGAGAGAGAGAGTGTGAGAGAGTGAGTGAGTGAGTGATTGAGTGAGTGAGTGAGCGACTTTGAGAGAGCGAGTGAGTGTGAGAGAGTGAGTGAGTGTGAGTTCAGGACACCATATAGTGAGTGAGTGTGAGAGATTTTACATTATAATTGCATTTAATTGATTGACACTTTTAATTTATCAGCATGTCCTGTCTCATTGTGAATGTCAGATGTTGCAGTGAGTGAGTGAGTGACGAGGAGATATACGAGTGAACACACTAGTGAGTGAGTGACTTGAGTGTGTGTGAGTGAGTGAGTGTGAGAGAGTGAGTAGTGTGACAAGACTTGAGTGTGAGTGTGTGTGATGAGTGTGAGTGAGTGAGTGACAAGAGAGTGAGTGAGTGTGAGAGAGTGAGTGAGTGTGAGAGAGTGAGTGAGTGGTGTGTGTTATTGTGTTGAGTGTGAGTGAGTGTGAGAGTAGCTAGTAACAAGCTGGTCTGTGTGTTATTGTGTTGAGGGTGTGGTGAGTGTGTAGCTGAGCTGGTCTGTGTGTTATTGTGTTGAGGGTGTGGTGTGTGTAGCTAGCTGGTCTGTGTGTTACTGTGTTGAGTGTGGGTGAGTGAGTGTGAGAGAGTGGTGTGTGAGTGTAGCTGGTCTGGTCTGTGTTGAGGGTGTGGTGAGTTACTTGTGAGGAGTGTGAGAGTGTGAGTGAGTGTGAGAGTGAGTGGTTACTGTGTTGAGGGTGTGAGCGAGTGAGTGAGAGCTGGTCTGTGTGTTACTGTGTTGAGGTGAGAGAGTGAGTGGTGTGTGTAGCTAGTGCTTGTCTGTGTGTTACTGTGTTGAGTGGTGAGTGTGTGTTACTGTGTTGAGTGTGTGAGTGAGTGTGTTAGTGAGTGAGTGTGAGGTCTGTGAGTGTTACTGTGTTGAGGGTGTGGTGTGAGTGTGAGAGAGTGAGTGCTGGTCTGTGTGTTACTGTGTTGAGGGTGTGAGTGTGTGTGAGAGTGTGCTGGTCTGTGTGTTACTGAGTGAGTGTGAGAGAGTGTGTGTGTGTAGTGAGCGAGTAGTGAGAGAGCGAGTCTGAGTGTGTGTTGACTGTGAGTGAGGGTGTGGTGTGAGAGAGCTAGCTGGTCTGTGTGTTATTGTGTTGAGGTGTGGTGGAGTAGCTAGCTGGTCTGTGTGTTAGTGTGTTGAGGGTGTGGTGTGTGTAGCTAGCTGGTCTGTGTGTTATTGTGTTGAGGGTGTGGTGTGTGACGAGGAGCTAGCTGGTCTGTGTGTTATTGTGTTGAGGGTGTGGTGAGTGTGTGTGAGTGAGCTAGCTGGTCTGTGAGTGTGTGTGTGTGTTGGTGTGGTGTGAGTGCTGAGTCTGTGTGAGAGCTGGTGAGAGAGTAGCTAGTCTGAGTGAGGGAGTGAGTGTGTGAGAGCTGGAAGAGGCTCCACAGCTGTCTTCTCATGAGTGCTCATCACCAGTGACGCATCAGACCAGCTGAGGAGTGTCATCAGCTATCACTCCTGATATTATATTGCAGTGTCATTAGCCAGCCATCCCCACAATTTACCGTTATTCAGCCCTCTGTGTGTGTGTGTGTGTGTGAGTGAGTGAGTGTGTGTGAGTGTAGAGTGAGTGTGAGTGTGAGAGAGTGAGTGAGTGAGTGAGTGAGTGAGTGAGTGAGTGAGTGAGTGAGTGTGAGAGAATGAGTGAGTGTGAGAGAGTGAGTGAGTGTGAGAGAGTGAGTTAGTGAGTGAGTGAGTGGTGAGCGAGAGTGAGAGTGAGTGAGTGTGAGTGAGTGTGAGAGAGTGAGTGACGTGAGTGAGTGAGTGAGTGTGAGAGTTACTGAGTGAGTGAGTGAGTGAGTCAGTGCACAAAGACCTGAGAGAGTGTGAAGACCTGAGTGAGTGAGTTTGCTGAGTGAGTTTGAGAGAGAGATTCAGCCTGAGAATGAGAATGTGAGCGAGCGAGTGAGTCAGTGAGTGTGAGAGAGTGAGTGAGTGTGAGTGAGTAGTGACTCTCTGTGAGTGTGAGAGAGTGAGTGTGAGTGAGTGAGTGAGTGAGAGAGAGAGTGAGAGAGTGAGTGAGTGAGTGTGAGTGAGTGAGTGAGTGAGTGAGTGGTGAGAGTGAGTGAGTGAGTGAGTGAGTGTGAGAGAGTGAGTGTGTGAGAGAGTGAGTGAGTGTGAGAGTGAGTGAGTGAGTGAGTGTGAGTGGAGTGAGTGGTGAGTGAGTGAGTGAGTGAGTGAGTGAGTGAGAGAGTGAGTGAGTGTGAGAGAGTGAGTGAGTGAGTGAGTGAGAGAGTGAGTGAGTGTGAGTGAGTGAGTGAGTGTGAGAGAGTGAGTGAGTGAGTGTGAGTGAGAGAGTGTGAGAGAGTGAGTGAGTGAGTGTGAGAGTGAGTGAGTGAGTGAGTGGTGAGTGAGTGAGTGAGTGTGAGAGAGTGAGTGAGTGAGTGAGTGAGTGAGTGAGAGTGAGAGTGAGTGAGTGTGGTGAGTGTGTGAGTGACGTGAGTGAGTGAGTGAGCGAGTGAGTGAGTGAGTGTGAGAGAGTGAGTGAGTGAGTGAGTGAGTGAGTGTGAGTGAGTGAGTGTGAGAGAGTGAGTGAGTGAGTGAGTGAGTGAGAGAGAGTGAGAGAGTGTGAGTGAGTGAGTGAGTGTGAGTGAGTGAGTGAGTGAGTGAGTGAGTGAGTGAGTGTGAGAGAGTGAGTGAGTGTGAGAGAGTGAGTGAGTGAGTGAGTGAGTGAGTGAGTGAGTGAGTGAGTGGTGAGTGAGTGAGTGTGAGTGAGTGTGAGAGTGAGTGACGTGAGTGAGTGAGTGAGTGAGTGTGAGAGAGTGAGTGAGTGAGTGAGTGAGTGAGTGAGTGTGTGAGTGTGAGAGAGTGAGTGAGTGAGTGAGTGAGTGAGTGAGTGAGTGAGAGAGTGAGTGAGTGTGAGAGTGAGTGAGTGTGAGTGAGTGAGTGAGTGAGTGAGTGAGTGAGTGAGTGGTGAGTGAGTGAGTGAGTGAGTGAGTGTGAGAGAGTGTGAGAGAGTGAGAGAGAGTGAGAGTGGGAGTGAGTGAGTGAGTGTGAGAGAGTGAGTGAGTGAGTGAGTGAGTGAGTGAGTGAGTGAGAGTGGTGAGTGAGTGAGTGAGAGTGTGAGTGAGTGAGTGAGTGAGTGGTGAGTGAGTGAGTGAGTGAGTGAGTGAGTGAGTGAGTGAGTGAGAGTGAGTGAGTGGTGAGTGAGTGAGAGTGAGTGTGAGAGTGAGAGAGTGAGAGAGTGTGAGAGTGAGAGAGTGTGAGAGAGTGAGTGAGTGAGTGTGAGAGAGTGAGTGAGTGAGTGAGTGTGAGAGAGTGTGAGTGAGTGAGTGTGAGTGAGTGAGTGAGTGAGTGAGAGAGTGAGTGAGTGAGTGAGTGAGTGAGTGAGTGAGTGAGTGAGTGAGAGTGAGTGTGAGTGAGTGTGAGAGAGTGAGTGACGTGGTGAGTGAGTGAGTGAGTGTGAGAGAGTGAGTGAGTGAGTGAGTGAGTGAGTGAGTGAGTGAGTGAGTGAGTGAGTGTGAGTGAGTGAGTGAGTGAGTGAGTGAGTGAGTGAGAGTGAGTGAGTGAGTGAGTGTGAGTGAGTGAGTGAGTGAGTGAGTGAGTGTGAGTGAGTGAGTGAGTGTGTGAGTGAGTGAGTGAGTGAGTGAGTGAGAGTGTGAGTGAGTGTGAGTGAGTGAGTGAGTGAGTGTGAGAGAGTGAGAGTGTGAGAGAGTGAGTGAGTGAGTGACGTGTGAGTGAGTGAGTGAGTGAGTGAGTGTGAGTGAGTGAGTGAGTGTGAGAGAGTGAGTGAGTGAGTGAGTGAGTGAGTGAGTGAGTGAGTGAGTGAGTGTGAGAGAGTGTGAGAGAGTGAGAGAGAGTGAGAGAGTGGGAGTGAGTGAGAGAGAGAGTGTGAGAGAGTGAGTGAGTGAGTGAGTGAGTGAGTGAGTGAGTGAGTGAGTGAGTGAGTGAGTGAGTGAGTGAGTGAGAGTGAGTGAGTGAGTGAGTGTGAGTGAGTGAGTGAGAGTGAGTGAGTGAGTGAGTGAGTGAGTGAGTGAGTGAGTGAGAGAGTGAGTGTGAGAGAGAGTGAGAGAGTGTGAGTGAGTGAGTGTGAGAGAGTGAGTGAGTGAGTGAGTGTGAGTGAGTGAGTGAGTGAGTGAGTGAGTGAGTGTGAGAGAGTGAGAGAGTGTGAGAGAGAGAGAGTGAGTGAGAGAGTGAGAGTGAGTGAGAGTGAGAGTGAGTGAGAGAGAGAGTGAGAGAGAGAGTGAGAGAGAGTGAGAGAGAGAGTGAGAGAGCGCAGTGGGCTCTGGATCCTTGGTGTTTTAGTAAATACAACACTGATAAAAGAAAAACGTTTACTTTAAAACTGTAAATCAACCAATCCTCCATCGGTAACACAATGGAAAGGCCAAGTGCTTTATTATCTAAATGTTGAAAGTGTGTGAAGACGAAGAGAGACGACATGGTGCATGTGACCATGAGGCAGAGAATGATGTGGGTGCTGGAGATGGGGGTATGAGCAGGTGGGTCTGGGCAGGGTCATGTCCTTAATGTTTGTTTGTGTTTGTATGCTGTCATTTGTATGTGTATGTTTTGTATTGTTTGAAAAAATATATACAACACGGATCAGTGGCTGGGAGGAGAAGTGACTCCTGGACAGGGAGAGGGGTGGGCTATGTCTGGCCTCTGCCCACACATGGCTGAGTGAGACTGAGTCGGGATCTCTCACCAGGAGTCCAGTTTGAATGTGTCATTCTGTAAACACTGGGATGTAGAAAACTCATTTGTCCATTAAGGGAAGCCTGGAAGGGTCAGACGATAATGTTAGCATTGTGTGGATGTGTCTGTGTGTGTCTGTGTGTGTGTGTGTGTGTGTGTGTGTGTGTGTGTCTGTGTGTGTGTCTGTGTGTGTGTGTGTGTGTGTGTGTGGCATCCAGCTGTTATTTGATTTCCTTATTTCAGTAAAAATCTGTTTGAGATGGGGAAGGTGGAGATTGATCGACACAGAGATACCAACTGTACGTAGACACACTCCACCTGGAGAACTAATTGAATCATCAGTCATACTGTAAAAATAGAGTTGGATTCATGATGAGGATTTGGATTAGTTCTAAGGCTCTGGGTCTAGGCTTTCAGAGGTGTGTGTGTGTTTGTGGCTGTGTGTTAGCTGAGGAGTAGTGTCAGTATTTAACACACTGGAGGGACATTCTAACCCTGAGTGTGAGTGGAGTGATATATTGTGTACCCTCTCTCTAATACCCACCACAATACTGCCCCCACCTGGTAGGATCAGGTACTGACACACACACAACCCTCTCACCACACAGCCCTGAGAGCGATAGTGAGAGAGGGTTGGCTTTCTGCAAACATTCCTCTTCTCCTTTCTTATCCCTTTATCATATGGTTCAGTGCATTCACACCAAGAAAACTATGGACGTGTTTGCTTTATCTCTGTATACACCAGGGGAACTAGGCCTATTGTTAGCATTAGTTCTATGTGTGAATAGACCTATGCTGCGTGTGTGTTCATGTGGCTGTGTGTGTGTTCATGTGATTGTGTGTGTGCTGGTGTCTGTTAGTAAATCATGCCATAATCAGATGAGCTTTGACAGTGTGTGTTGTTGGCAGTGGAAGCAGAGCCAGTGTGTGTGTGTGTGTGTGTGTGTGTGTTTGTGTGTTTGTTTCTGCATTAGAGAGCCTCTGGTCTAATCTAATAGGAGCTCACTGTGGCTGATACATTAGGCCTGGCCTCTCCTCCTCTTCTCTCCTCCTCTTCTCTCTCTCTCTCCTCTCCTCCTCTTCTCTCCTCTCTCTTCCCCTTCTCTCCTCCTCTTCTCTCTCTCCTCCTCTTCTCTCCTTCTCTCCTCCTCTTCTCTCCTCCTCTCTCTCTCTCTCTCTCCTCTCTCTCTCTCCTCTCCTCCTCTTCTCTCTCTGTTATCTCCTCCTCTTCTCTCCTCCTTTTCTCTCTCTCTTCTCTCCTCCTCTTCTCTCCTCTCCTCTTCTCCTCTTCTCTCCTCCTCTCTTCCTCTTCTCTCCTCCTCTCTTCCTCTTCTCTCCTCCTCTCTCTCTCTCTCTCTCTCCTCCTATTCTCTCTCTCTCTCTTCTCTCCTCTTCTCTCTTCCTCTTTCCTCTCCTCTCCTCCTCTTCTCTCCTCCTCTCTTCCTCTTCTCTCCTCCTCTCTTCCTCTTCTCTCCTCCTCTTCTCTCTCTCATCCTCTCCTCCTCTTCGCTCCTCCTCTTCTCTCCTCCAGTTCTCTCTTCTTCTCCGCCTCTTCTCTCTCTCTTCTCTCGGTCAGGCTGACACTGAGACCTCTGAAGAACTTCTAGATCTTTCCTCTTTTATAGCTCAGACACACCAGGACAACTAACGGTTTAAAGCAGTGGGTGGCTGTCGTATCACCCCTGACCAAGATATCAAACTTCTTTCAACAATAACAAACGATGAGACCATACCATGAACACGGGGCCATGATAGTCTGGAGAAGAACAAGCTTCATCAGACAGCATAGAGGATCTAACAGTGTGGATGTGTGTGATCTGTTATTCTTCCACTCTGTGTCTCAGCCTTATCTCTGGCTCTGTGGGAAAGTCTGCAAGTCTCTATTTGAGTCTCTCAGCACTGCTCTTTGTTCTGGTTTCTAAAAGTCATAAAGCAGTGTTACTGTACACACACACACGCACACACACACACACACACACACACACACACACACACACACACACACACACACACACACACACACACACACACACACACACACACACACACACACACACACACACACACACACACACACACACCCGCCCGCCCGCCCGCCAGCCTGTTCTTTCTCAGCTTTACTGGTTTAATATAAACAGGCCAGTAGCGTTGTGTTAATTTGGGCCATAGAGATCAAAGCTCCTAACCGACCTGACTCTGTGTGTGTGTGTGTGTGTATAAATGAATGCGAGAGCTTTCCTAAAGATGTATGTCAAGCCGAAGCCAAAACCCCATGACTATGAGTTTCTATGACAGCCTTGGTCTGGCACACATACCATCTGATACCATCTGCACCACGTGTTCTCTATCGGTCTTTGGTACCATGAAGGAACATTGATGTTCTACATGTATTTCTGTATTAGTGCTGTAATAATAGAACTGTAATACTATTGTAGTTGTACCATAGTACTGACTGTTAGTATGTGTGTGTTTCTCCAGGTCATTGCCAGGTGGCCACCCCTCAGTGTCGTATCCAGAAGTGCACCACAGACTTTGTGTCCCTGACGTCTCACCTGACCCCAGCACTGGAGGGCTTTGACGTAGAGTTCTGTAAGGCTCTGAGGTCCTACAGCGCCTGCACCCAGAGGACAGCCAAGTCCTGCAGGGGCAACCTGGTCTTCCACTCTGCCGTCCTGGGCATCTCAGACCTCATGACCCAGAGAAACTGCTCCCGTGACGGGCCCACCTCCTCCACACACCCCGAGATACAATCAGAGCCCTGCAACTACCACAGCCGCACCCAGCACACTCACCCACACCCTCACTCTCACACGCACACTCCCACGCGGCCAGGTTACCTGTTCTGCGGGCTGTTTGGGGATCCCCATCTGCGGACGTTTAAGGACAGCTTCCAGACCTGCAAGGTGGAAGGGGCGTGGCCGCTGATTGATAACGACTTCTTGTCTGTGCAGGTGACCAACGTTCCTGTGGTAACAGGATCCAGCGCCACAGCGACCAACAAGGTGAGGGGAAACCCTTATGGTATATTACAGTGTATTGAAATGAAAGCCTCGGCACTTAACTAGTTAAAAAAAGAAAGAATAATAACTCCTTCCTACATGGTTCAGAACAGGTGCAAGTCCACAAAGTAGAAAGTTATACACTAATAAATACAGGAAGACTGTTTTGTTTCAATATAAAACAAAAACCTTTATTTGGAGCATGTTCCATCTTGTAGTGAATTAGTATATCGAGAAGAGAACAGGCCCCGGTATAGAGCCCTGAGGTACTCCCTCGATAAGACGTCTGATAAATGGAGGTTCTTACCCAGCTCTCCACTGAAGCAGCAGTGTTGTAAAGATGCAGTAAACAGTACATTCTGGGATGGGAGAAAAGAGGTTGAGAGTGACGTACAGAGTAAATAAGCCGTCTAGTATGAAGAGCTTTGCAGCTGCAGCCTAGCCCAGATAGGTTTTATAGCAACCCCCTTCTCTCTCTTTTTGAAACCTCTTTTTACGTGATGCGTTTTCACTTTGCAGACTGTGTTAGTCTTTTTTGTGTTCTAGTTTGAGTTTACTGAATGGCTGGTGTGTGTGTCTATATTCACCTCTGAGCTGCTGTGTCTCAGAGAAAGAGCTCTTTTCGTTGAGAACACACACACACACACACACACAGGTGCGAGGAGAGCAGAGTGAACAGTTGAGTCTTGTGACTAACACTTGTGACTAACGTGGTGTTGGAATCCTAACTTAGTTAATGGCTGCTTATAGCATGACCCCTAATACCCTGAAATGAGCGGCGCGTGAAAGGAACCACTATGTGTGTGTCAGCAGAGGGTCCGAGACCTTTCACACACATATGGCTTTAAGCAGGTTACGGTCGAGAATGAGGGGCGCCATACCATAAAAAGACAAAAAACGCACACACACATGGACACACAACACAGACACAGACACACACACATGGACACATGGACACACAACACAGACACAGACACACACACATGGACACATGGACACACAACACAGACACAGACACACAACACAGACTGAGAAGGTCTTTAGACGTCACTAAGTCAGTTCTGTGGTGGCCAAGTGGCCATGTTGCCCCCCCTCCCAGGGGATAGTTGTACGACTGGTGCTCTGACCCTGTGTCAGGGGTGGGGCTTGCTATTCCTTCTAATTATTAGCACACACACACACGTGACTGCGCCTGCAGCTCCTGGCCTAATGGCTGCTCAGGCCTCATCCCTCATCGCTGACAACTGGACAAAGCAGTCATTCATGCTATCACTAATGCTAACCCAAAAACTGTGTGGCTATGGCCACAGCCTTGCAGATACAGTTGGAGGACCCGGCTAAGGCTAACACCATGCCACTGCTAGCCGTTAGCCTGGGTGTGTTTGCTTAGCTGTGTCTGCTAATCACGGCTTGTTAAAAAGTAATTGGGTCATTGCTAAAATGGATTCTGTGGCGAGTTAATGGCATGAGTGTTTGTGTGTGTGTAGGTGTGTGTCTGTGTGTAGGTGTGTGTGTGTTTGTGTAAGACAGAGTTGGGCTGAGCCCTCTGACAAATATGATTTCAGCTCGTTTTCAGGGCACATGGGTGTGTGTGTGTGTGTGTGTGTGTCTGTGTAACCAATAAATAACACAGTAAAAGCCATTTATAGTTTATATTGTAGTGTTGTATATTAGTTGTCAGTGTGCAGTCAGTGTCCTCTTTGCTGCAAAGAATTGGGGTTTGAACAAAACAAGTGTAGGTCAATATCCTTGCCATGTTTGTAATGTAAGATATTATAAAGTGTCTGGAAAACCTGTTTTTAACCTGTTTTTAACCTGTTTTACACAAAGATCAAAGTTATTGTGTGCCTGGTCATACGATGACCTTTTTGTGTGCCCATAGATCACCATCATATTCAAGCCCTTTGAGGAGTGTACAGACCAGCGTGTTTACCAGGCAGTAACAGATGACCTGCCCGCTGCCTTCGTAGACGGTACCGTGAGCAGTGGGGCCCCCAACCACAACGTTAACGGGAATAACGGTGACTCTACTGGGAAGGTACGGGCGCTGTGGATCTCGGAGCGTAGCCCCGGTCACCACGTGGAGCTGCACGCCGGCTACATCGGCGTGACGGTTATCGTACGACAGCTGGGGCGCTACCTGACCCTGGCGGTGCGCATCCCGGAGGAGATGGCCCATGCCTACGACGCTACGCAGGACCTGCAGCTCTGCCTCAACGGATGTCCCACCTCGGAACGCATCGACCGGGGAGGTCACCTGCCACTGCCTCTCCCTCTACCCCCTCCAGCCCTGGGCTTACATCTCCAGCAGCCACACAGCCAGGGCAAGGGCCAGCCCTCCCACACGGCTCCCTACAGCGCCCCCCAGAGGTTCAGTGTGGAGGGTGCACGGGCACGCTGCAGGGAGCAGCTGGAGTTACAGGATATTTATTTCCACTCATGTGTGTTTGACCTCATGACCACCGGGGACGCTAACTTCACGGCAGCAGCGTTCAGTGCTCTGAAGGACATGGAGAGTCTCCACCCCCACCGGGAACGCTGGAGGATCTTCCCGCAAAGCTCCGCCGACACCTCCCAGCCTATCACATGGCTCCTACTGCTCACTCTCTTTGCGCTCGGCTCTGCACTGGTATAGCGTGTGTGTGTGTGTGTGTGTGTGTGTGTGTGTGTGTGTGTGTGTGTGTGTGTGTGTGTTCATATAGAGCCCCTAGCTGAGCTGTAGGATAAAGTTCCCTCTATGCAGATCTAAGGTCAGTTTTGTGTTTTCCCCTAACGGTTATGATTGAGGAGGGTAAACTAAGCTGATCCTGGATCTGTGTCTAAGAGAAACTTCTAACCAGAGCCCCTCTGGAGATTTCACTTTTTCTTCTTCTTGGTGAAAAGAGAATAGTTGACTGAACACCCTAAGGCATATTCCTGCCATAAAGGAGTCCACAGCTGGCATCTGAGCAGATTCCACGACACTCCTGTGTTCTTCCCATCTCTGCTGTGTGGGACCTATTAGGCTTCCTGGAGATGATGACCTGTCTATATGTGAGGATTACCAACCAACACTCCAACCTGTGTGTGTATATTGTAGAAACACAGTCCAGACTGTAAATAGTGTGTGTGACGTATCCTGGAACGCTGGATGGCGTTGTTTTGGTTTTTATTTTTGCGTGATTTTGTTGTGATAGTTTTTTTTTTATACCTCATAGACAGAGGAAGTTGTTTTAAGAGAAGCACTTTATTTAGATTTTTTGCTAAATCCACACCAGTGTTCCCCCTCTCCCCTCTCCCCTTTCCACCCCACCCCCACTCTCTTCCCCATCCACCCCACCCCCCACTCTCCTCCCCATCCACCCCACCCCCACTCTCTTCCCCATCCACCCCACCCCCACCACTCTCCTCCCCATCCACCCCACCCCCACTCTCTTCCCCATCCACCACACCCCCACTCTCTTCCCCATCCACCCCCACCCCCACTCTCTTCCACCCCCACCACTCTCCTCCCCATCCACCCCACCCCCACTCTCTTCCCCATCCCCACACCCCCACTCTCTTCCCCATTCCACCCCCCCCCCACTCTCTTCCCATTCCACCCCCACCACTCTCTTCCCCTTCCACCCCAACCCCTCACCATTTCCCCCTCCCCAACCCCTCAAACTCTCCCCTACATGGCCCTTCTTTAGAGTCTAAGGGGCCATATCAATGACCCCTCTCTCCACTGCCCCCTACCATCCTCCAACAGCCCAAGCTGTGGATTTCATCTGCAGTTTTGTCACTCACAGTGCAAATCTCAAATGACACCTGATTCCCTGCAGTATGCTACTTTTCACCATAGGGAGATAGGGCATGTAGTGAACTAAACAGTGAACTATATAGGAGATAGGGAGCCATTTGAGACAGTTAACCAGCTCACTAACACAGTGAGGTGGAACCTCTGTTTTAAAGCAGAGATTCCAAAGGCAGTTGAGTTGATTTAGCCTCTGTTCTATAATAACTTAATGTGAGCTATTTTCTGTTGAATGTATTCTGTATGGTACCATAGCAGCTGTTCAGAACAGTTTCAGACCCACCATTACCGTTCAATGTTTGATTATCATTTACAGTATATCTGCAAATACTGTGTGTGTGTGTGTGCGTGTGCGTGTGCGTGTGCGTGCGTGCGCGTGCGTGTGTGCGTGTGTGTGTGTGCGTGCGCGTGCGTGCGTGTGTGCGTGTGTGTGTGTGTGTGTGTGTGTGTAAGTTGCCGTGTTTTACCTGGCTTATTGTCTAAGGACTGAAGAGACAGTCCTCTTTTTATGAACGTATTCACTGTCCACTGCTCGTTCACACTGCTGTATTGACTATGACCTGCTCTTACTGAGTTTTCTTACTGGCGCTACATTTCAGCTGGTGGTAACAGTTCAATCCATTTACCAAACAGCTTTGACTATCGGCTTTTCTATGTTGTGTGTTTCTCTATGAGTGTTCAGTTTCCTTGCTGTTGCAACCAAAGACAACCACACACGGTGATTCACCATCGAAGCTCGCCTGTTTTCATATACGAACATGATGACCACACACCCCCTCCGAACCCAAACCGTAACCTCTCTACCCCCTAACCCCCTTCCTCCCTATCCACTAACTCTTAGTAAAGTTGCTACTGTAGATGGACTCTGTTTTGCTACTCCTGCCAGAGCTGCCGGGCTGCTCCCGGATTGGGATACACAGACTAGGCTTTAGTAAACTGTAGACCAGGGTTGCATAACTCCAGTCCTGGAGGGAAGTAGTATACGCAGGTTTTAGTTCCAGCCCAGCACTAACACACCTGATTCAGCTAATCAAGATCTCGATGATTGGTTGATTAGTTGAACCAGGCAAGTTATTGCTGGGGTGGAACAGAAGCCTGCATATACTGCAGACCTACATAACTACCTGCTATAGGCAGGGCACTGGGACTTCCACAGGCCGAGACGAAGTCACACGCGCTGATGGGGTATATATGCCCTCATATTAAATGACAAAGCAGTGTCTGGTGGGAAATGTATGCTCAGTCTGCCTCTGGCATTGTGAACTCTTAACTTGTGTGTGAGTGTCCGTGTGGTGAAGAGTGACTGCTCAATGTTGAAATACGTAACTTATGTATAAACGTAGTGTCTGTTAGAGGAAGGTACGCTCCATATTCTGGCTGTTTCAGATGTGATTGTACTGCCACCTAGTGGCGCTCCATTGCTATGTCAGTGTTTTACTCTTATGGAGGCACTAATGAAAACTTGGGAAAAACATGTACATTTGTGCAAGTGTTTTATTTAAAAAACAATAAATGAAAAACGGACCCAATGTTTCTTTTTCTGATGTATTTTGTCTTTGACTTGCCTTGTGTCGTTGTTTACAAGAAATACTTCTACAGACCACATAATATTGTTCTACAGCTGATTTGCTTTTGTATTGACATATCTTACATTATCTCACATTGTCTCTGGTCTTAGAGCTCGATTCAATCTGTATTGTCGAAGTTCAGCGCTGTAGCGCGATTCAAATTTAAAGGCAGTGTTCCAGCATTCGTGGAGACTGCATTCACGGTTAACGCTGCATATATCGGCTCAATTGGAAATGACCTTTAAATTTCAAGCGGATTGAATGGAGCCCTTAGTGTTTCTAACTGACGGAGAATTAGGTCAGAGTGGAAGCCAGTTGTCTCTATGTGCATCTGTCTGGGATGATCACATACCACAGGTTCACTCACACACACACGCACACACACACACACACTCTGTAACTGTCACCCTAACATTCACAGGGACATCTGCGATCTCCAACAATCGTCAAGTTTCTGAGAAGCGCGCCTAAACTCATGAACACACAGCTACTCTAGGAGACATCCTCTGCAGACCCAGCCAATACTGGACATCCTCTCTTCTATGGTCATCATCATAGTCAAGATTTAAAAGACATCCTCTCACGCACGCGCGCGCACACACACACACACACCGAGCCCTACCTGTGAAGGTGGCATGGTGTGTCCTGATGACTCTGGCTTGGCAGCGGTGACTGACTAAACAGCTGTATGACATAGTGGTCGGCACCGTTACTATCTCCAGTCCTCTTACTGTTCCTCCCCGGCAACACTGTAGAGAGCACTGGCAGGACTCACTGGTCCCCACCGTTACTATCTCCACGGCACTGCGGCCACTGTTCTGTTCCTCCCCGGCAACACTGTAGAGAGCACTGGCAGGACTCACTGGTCGCCACCGTTACTATCTCCACGGCACTGCGGCCACTGTTCTGTTCCTCCCCGGCACCACTGTAGAGAGCACTGGCAGGACTCACTGGTCGCCACCGTTACTATCTCCACGGCACTGCGGCCACTGTTCTGTTCCTCCCGGCACCACTGTAGAGAGCACTGGCAGGACTCACTGGTCGCCACCGTTACTATCTCCACGGCACTGCGGCCACTGTTCTGTTCCTCCCCGGCAACACTGTAGAGAGCACTGGCAGGACTCACTGGTCGCCACCGTTACTATCTCCACGGCAAAGCGGCTACTGTTCTGTTCCTCCCCGGCAACACTGTAGAGAGAACTGGCAGGACTCACTGGTCGCCACCGTTACTATCTCCACGGCACTGCGGCTACTGTTCTGTTCCTCCCCGGCAACACTGTAGAGAGCACTGGCAGGACTCACTGGATGAACATGTCAGAGAGAACAGAGGTGTCAAGTCATTAGACCGTCATGTTGGAAAGGACAGAGATAACAAAATTCTCATAAATGTTGAGCAAGTAACATCAGGTCGTGTGTGTGTGTCTGTCTGTGTGTTGTGTGTGTAGGCCTACCTTTCCTCCCCAAGTAACATCAGGTTGTGTGTCTGTCTGTGTGTTGTGTGTGTAGGCCTACCTTCCCTCCCCAAGTAACATCAGGTTGTGTGTCTGTCTGTGTGTTGTGTGTGTAGGTCTACCTTTCCTCCCCAAGTAACATCAGGTCGTGTGTGTGTGTCTGTCTGTGTGTGTTGTGTGTGTAGGCCTACCTTCCCTCCCCAGGTGACATCCAGTTAACCTCCAGGTGACCCCTACTCAGGTCAGAGGTGACACACACCAGCAGCGTCCAGCCCACCCTCTCACCTGCCAGGGAGGCCAACACATCACCATGTACTGGCCCTGTGGTAAGGTGGAGAGGGGATGGGAGAGGGGGAAAGAGAAAGACAGTCTGTAATAGTCTCAGACTCAACCAGTCAGTCCTTTTGTTTTTACTCAGTATGTTCACAAACTAAAAAAGAACAAACCAACAAAAAACTATCGAGAACAAAATACAGTGTGTGAAGATATATGTTTAAGTGAGTTAGTTAGTCGGTCAGTTCTTTAGTTAGCCACAGACGGTTCACTCTGTCACCATCTGGTAGGCGGGATCAAAGCATTGGGTCTTGGACCAATAGGCACCGAGACAACTTCTACCACCAGGCCATCAGACTGCTGAACAGCGAACCCTAGCCATCTACCTGCACCTGCACCTTATTCAATTATTTTCCCCTTAGAGACTATTTGCACAGACTAAATTCTAACCTGAACCCTAATTGTAACCTTAGCCTCACACCTAACCTAACACGCACACACACACACACACACACACACACACACGCAACTCTGCTGTTCTATTATATACTATGTATTCAACTGCGCGACCAAGATACTACCTACTTTATAGTTGTAAATACAGTTATAATTGACACAGCACATTCAGTATCTATTATGCTATTGTATCTATACTGTATATCATACCGTGTACATAAAAGGCTATTACTACGACACTACCTCTTCTATTACTTGTTATTTTGTATTTGACTTGTATTGTTGATATTGATTATTGTACTGCAATGTTGATGGAACTGGCACAAAAGCATTTCGCTGCACCTTTTATACCTACTGTAAACTGTATCCGTGATGAATAAAATTTGATTTGATTACTTCACAAGTTGTTCAAATGTAGAGAATGGGGAGGCAGAGGAGAATCCTATGTTGTTCTGTCATGTCTGTGTGGCTGATGAGCATCCTCCTCTATGGCACTGTTATGCGTCTGTGTGAGAGAGTACATGAGTTGTGAGAGTGTTTGAGTGAGTGAGTGAGTGAGTTTGTCAGTAGTATTCCACAGGGTGGTGACATGTCACTGAGCTGGGCAGCAGTGCATTGTGGGGGATTACCAGCCCCTAGTCATGTGACCTCACACCCGCCACAGAATCTCCCCACAGATTGAGAGAGAAAGAGAGAGAGAGAGCAAGAGAGAGAGAGAAGACAGAAAAGCTATTTCACCTCTGCTCTTCCACAGAGTCGTTGTGTCTATAGTTCAGAGGTCCATAGAATCCTACTGTAGTGTACAATAGGGAGATCTCTGGTTGTGTCCTCTACTGTGTGAGTAGATCAGTAGTAAACAGGTAACCACAGAGGACACCTGCAGCTCTGGGCTGTTAGATATGAGGTGAGAGGCTGATCATAATAATCATCCCCAAAGTACACCTGCATACACAAACACACACACGCACGCACACACACGCACGCACACACATGCACACACACACACCAAGGTATGGTCTCAATTCAGGATTTTGGAATTGACTCTCAACTAATGAGTTGAAATTCAAATTGGCCACACCCCACAGGATGTAACATTTGAATTTGAGTCTGAATAACAGGAAGTAGAATTGAATTCAGTGCAATTCAAATAAATTACACTCTGTCATAGAACACAAGAGTTTCATTGAATTTGACAGGTCACACTTCCAGAGGTCAAAGAATATATCACTTTTCAATATTTCTATTCTCTTTTAACCTTAGTGCTTCCAATACCCAATTATAATTCACCCAAACATTTAATTTGTTTGGCTTCTTTTTGAAGGCCTCAGGGTCAACTAGTGCATTCTGGGAAATGTAGTATTTTCCACATATTTAACAAGATTTAAGTGGTTAATTAAATATAATAACTTAGACTATTGGCATGTTGATTTTTACTTGATAATTCAAATCAACTGTTTCAACAATATTTCATATTCATTTATAAACTGGGTTGTTCGAGCCCTTTATGCTGATTGGCTGAAAGCCGTAGTATATCAGACCGTATACCACCGGTATGACAAAACATGTATTTTTACTGCTCTGATTACATTGGTAACCAGTTTATAATAGCAATAAGGCACCTTGGGGGTTTGTGGTATATGGCCAATGTCACGCCTGCTCCAGCTCCCCCTCCCTAGTGCTTGAGGGCGCCAGGCTGCCCATCATTACGCACACCTGTCACCATCGTTGCATGCACCAGCGCTTCTTTGGACTCACCTGTACTCCATTACTTTATTGATTGCCCCTCCTATATCTGTCTGTTCCTCAGTTTGATACCCGTGTCAGCCATATTGTCGTTATGTTTCCCCTGTTCAGACGCTGTCCTTGTTTGTTTTTTGTCGGTTATTTATTAAATGTTCACTCCCTGTATTTGCTTCTCGTCTCCCAGCGTCTGTCCTCACAGCCAATATACCACGACTAAGGGCTATATCAAAGCACTCCGCGTTGCGTCATGCATAAAAACAGCCCTTAGCCGTGGTATATTGGCCATATACCACACCCCCTCGAGCCTTATTGCTTAAGTATATAATGATCTTTTATGTGTATATTTGTAGACTACACCTAATATAGAATAGAAGAGGGATTTGAATTTAATTGAATTTGACCGAATTGAATTCCTTTAATAAAAATGTGAATTGCAATTCTGTATCCTGTTTACTAATTCAATTCAAATTCTATAATTTAATTGGAGTTTATGAGGCATTCACAATTCAATTCTGAATTGAGCCGAACCCTGACACACACACACACACACACACACACACACACACACACACACACACACACACACACACACACACACACACACACACACACACACACACACACACACACAAATTCCTACCAAGAGCATCACTTCAGGAACCTACTGGTACTGTCAGAATGCTAGTTGTGCACTATGGACGAGACACATGGAAAGTATGTGTTCTTGCAGTGTGTGTATACAGGAGAGACAGTGTGTCGGATATAGTATTGGCCTCCAGTATGAAATGGGTGGTGTTGTTGTGGGGGTAGTGTGGATTAACCACCTGGTTTCACCCGCCTCACCAGCTGACAGGTTAAATACAGACACAGCTATATATACATATATACAGTCCTAACATCAGCCTGGAAAATATGAAGAAACACTCTAATAATATCACTGCAGTCAGTAATGCATGGACAATCTAAACCATCCTATATGAGGGCTGGACTGGTGAAGAAAGGAAAAGTTTACTAAAAGGGAAGGTCACCCACACACAGCTGCTGTACTCGTGGGGATAGGAAAGGGGGCGGGAGCATGAAAGAGAAAATTAAAGCTGTCAGCAGAGACAGAGAGCGAGGGAAGGATGATGCAGCTCAAATGAGGTAAATGAATAAAAACATGGAATGAACCTCTGTCTACACCTCCATCCAACTCAGGGAACATCTGGGGTGCCAGGGCAACATTATTTCTGTTCTATGGGGATAGTGTTGGACTTGTTAACATCAAAACAAAGGTATTCATCTGTTTAGGGGGTGAATGTGCATTTGTGTCTGTGTCTGTCTATCCCAGTATCAGATTACGATTACAGTCCTGTCCTTCTCTATTGTAGCCTGCCTGGACAGCTAGGGTAACTAACAACCAGTCCTTCTCTATTGTAGCCTGCCTGGACAGCTAGGGTAACTAACAACCAGTCCTTCTCTATTGTAGCCTGCCTGGACAGCTAGGGTAACTAACAACCAGTCCTTCTCTATTGTAGCCTGCCTGGACAGCTAGGGTAACTAACAACCAGTCCTTCTCTATTGTAGCCTGCCTGGACAGCTAGGGTAACTAACAACCAGTCCTTCTCTATTGTAGCCTGCCTGGACAGCTAGGGTAACTAGCAACCAGTCCTTCTCTATTGTAGCCTGCCTGGACAGCTAGGGTAACTAACAACCAGTCCTTCTCTATTGTAGCCTGCCTGGACAGCTAGGGTAACTAACAACCAGTCCTTCTCTATTGTAGCCTGCCTGGACAGCTAGGGTAACTAACAACCAGTCCTTCTCTATTGTAGCCTGCCTGGACAGCTAGGGTAACTAACAACCAGTCCTTCTCTATTGTAGCCTGCCTGGACAGCTAGGGTAACTAACAACCAGTCCTTCTCTATTGTAGCCTGCCTGGACAGCTAGGGTAATTTACAACCAGTCCTTCTCTATTGTAGCCTGCCTGGACAGCTAGGGTAACTAACAACCAGTCCTTCTCTATTGTAGCCTGCCTGGACAGCTAGGGTAACTAACAACCAGTCCTTCTCTATTGTAGCCTGCCTGGACAGCTAGGGTAACTTACAACCAGTCCTTCTCTATTGTAGCCTGCCTGGACAGCTAGGGTAACTAACAACCAGTCCTTCTCTATTGTAGCCAGCCTGGACAGCTAGGGTAACTAACAACCAGTCCTTCTCTATTGTAGCCAGCTAGGGTAACTAACGACCAGTCCTTCTCTATTGTAGCCTGCCTGGACAGCTAGGGTAACTAACAACCAGTCCTTCTCTATTTTGCTGCCTGGCTGTAAGCGTGTGTATCATTGCATAGAATAGATAGCAGCCTTTCTCGACCAGACCGGAATTGAAATTGTTCAGCTTCTTGGCTATATAAAATCAGACCTAATTAATTCAACACATTACCACTTCATTACTGTGTGAGATCCTAGATGAAATAGATTCACTGTAAGAAAAAGAAAAAATAACATAGCTCCTTCTTCTGTCTTCCTTCAGGTTCAAGAAATAACTTCTGGACATTTCTCCTAGCCTGTTGTTGTAAGGTTATACATTTCCGTCTAACCAAAGAGAGACTACGTTCCTCCTGAAGTGTAATTATCAACAGCTATCCTCCCTGATGTTTCTCTACATTCTGAAAACCAACTGAGTGCCTGCAGACTGTTTGATGCTCTCGAGAGTGATCCTTATCCTTACAGTAGTCCTCCAACAACATATCCACCATAATGGTCAGGTTCTTGGTTCTGGCCCTCCTGTCTCTGGCTGGTGTGACCCAGACCTCCGCTAGCCCGACCCAGGCCTCTGAGCCCCTTAACCCCACTGAGGAGCAGCCTCCCTTAGGTACAGGAAGCCTCTCATTCCCTTGGAGCCACCTCCGTCTTCCGGGGTACATTGTTCCGCTGCACTACCACCTCCTGCTCCACCCTAACCTCACCATGCTCAGCTACAGCGGTACTGTCCGGATAGAGCTCCAGGTTCAGAACAATACCAACTGGGTGGTGCTGCACAGCAAAGGGCTCCGTATCACTACAGCAACCATGTTGGACCAGAACCTGGCTCACCTGTCAGACAAGGTAGGCTACTCCCTCAGAACTAAACCGTCATGCTCAGTTTGTAACGATGTCCCACTTTTGTCTTCTCTGACATGTCCGTCTAATTACTACTGCATGTGTGTCTTCAGGTGCTCCCTGTGCTCCACAATCCTACCCATGAGCAGACTGCCATCTTCTCTCCCAGAGTGCTTAGCGGTGGGCAGAAGTACTTCCTATTTCTGGAGTTTGGGGCGGAGCTAGGAGAAGGCTTCTATGGCTTCTACAGGAGCACCTACAGAACCAGCAGCGGAGAGACACGGTACGGAGCGTGTGTGAGTGTACCTCCCTCTCTCTCTCCATGGGAGGGAGAAAGGCTGTGTTGTGCATCACTCCCTAACCAAATGTTTTTTTGTGAGACATCACATGATAAACAACTTGTAATGTCTCTCTCTCTCTCTCTCTCTCTCTCTCTCTCTGCTCTCCACTCTCTCTCTCTGCCCACCCTCCTACTATCTCTCCAGGAACCTGGCCTCCACTCATTTTGAGCCCACCAGTGCTCGGATGGCGTTTCCTTGTTTTGATGAGCCGAGCTTCAAGGCTAATTACTCTATCAGTATCAGGAGGAGCCGGGCACACACCGCCCTGTCCAACATGCCTATAGTGAGTTAACACACAAAAGCAACACGGTGGCAGGTGGATCATAGTATGTGAGTGTGCATTACAATGTGTGTGTGTGTGTGTGTTTCCCCTTTAGGAGCAGACAGTGGTCCTGGATGATGGTCTAATGGAGGACCGTTTTGCTGTGAGTGTGAGGATGAGCTCCTACCTGGTGGCCTTTATCGTGTGTGACTTCAAATCTGTCAGCGCAACAACGGCCTCAGGGGTCAAGGTAGGTGGGACAGGGGTGTGTGTGAATGTGTGTACGTGTGTGTGTACAGGCGGTATGTGTGATTTCAGAACATCACTGTCATATGTTTCAGGTATCTGTCTATGCTGCTCCTGAGAAATGGCAGCACACCCATTATGCTCTGAAGGCTGCAGTCAAACTACTGGAGTTCTATGAGAAATACTTCAACATCAAATACCCACTACCTAAACAAGGTAACTAAATATATCAATATCAAATACTCACTACCTAAACAAGGTAACTAAATACTTCAACATCAAATACCCACTACCTAAACAAGGTAACTAAATATATCAATATCAAATACCCACTACCTAAACAAGGTAACTAAATATATCCATATCAAATACCCACTACCTAAACAAGGTAACTCAATACTTCAACATCACATACCCACTACCTAAACAAGGTAACTCAATACATCAACATCAAATACCCACTACCTAAACAAGGTAACTAAATACATCAACATCAAATACCCACTACCTAAACAAGGTAACTCAATACTTCAACATCACATACCCACTACCTAAACAAGGTAACTCAATACATCAACATCACATACCCACTACCTAAACAAGGTAACTAAATACTTCAACATCAAATATCCACTACCTAAACAAGGTAACTAAATATATCAATATAAAATATCCACTACCTAAACACGGTAACTAAATATATCAATATAAAATATCCACTACCTAAACAAGGTAACTAAATATATCAATATAAAATATCCACTACCTAAACAAGGTAACGTAATAATTCAACATCAAATACCCACTACCTAAACAAGGTAACTAAATACTTCAACATCAAATCCCCACGACCTAAACAAGGTAACTCAACAGTGCTGATGACCAGGGTTCAATAGCAGTTGTTGAAACAAGTAAGGTAATCATTGAAGTTGCTACCTTCCCCCCCTCCAGACCTGGTTGCTATCCCAGACTTTCAGGCCGGAGCGATGGAGAACTGGGGTCTGATCACCTTCAGAGAGACCAGCCTGCTCTTCGACCCCGCCACCTCCTCAGGCTCCGATAGGGTCTGGGTTACCATGGTGATCGCCCACGAGCTCGCCCACCAGGTGAGAGCCGGACAGAAAGTTGTTCAGGGTGTTGAACAGGAAGTAGCAGGTCATGGCAGGAAGTGAACCTTGGTAGTGTGAAGAAGGATTAGACTTTCATGTCATAAACCTCTGCATTCTTTGGGAAGTGTATCCTCACTGGGAGACAAATAGATCTCCTCACAGTGAATGGACCTGAATGAAATGACTGGAACAGATAGATGTCTGTCGTCCTCTTCCTCTGACATCTCTCATTGTCTGTCCTCCTCTTCTGACATCTCTCATTGTCTGTCCTCCTCTTCCTCTGACATCTCTCATTGTCTGTCCTCCTCTTCTGACATCTCTCATTGTCTGTCGTCCTCTTCCTCTGACATCTCTCATTGTCTGTCCTCCTCTTCTGACATCTCTCATTGTCTGTCCTCCTCTTCCTCTGACATCTCTCATTGTCTGTCCTCCTCTTCCTCTGACATCTCTCATTGTCTGTCCTCCTCTTCTGACATCTCTCATTGTCTGTCCTCCTCTTCCTCTGACATCTCTCATTGTCTGTCCTCCTCTTCCTCTGACATCTCTCATTGTCTGTGACCTCTCATTGTCTGTCCTCCTCTTCTGACATCTCTCATTGTCTGTCCTCCTCTTCCTCTGACATCTCTCATTGTCTGTCCTCCTCTTCCTCTGACATCTCTCATTGTCTGTCCTCCTCTTCCTCTGACATCTCTCATTGTCTGTCCTCCTCTTCTGACATCTCTCATTGTCTGTCCTCCTCTTCCTCTGACATCTCTCATTGTCTGTCCTCCTCTTCCTCTGACATCTCTCATTGTCTGTCCTCCTCTTCTGACATCTCTCATTGTCTGTCCTCCTCTTCTGACATCTCTCATTGTCTGTCCTCCTCTTCCTCTGACATCTCTCATTGTCTGTCCTCTCCTGCCTGCCCGTTTGTCTGTCTATCAGTGGTTTGGCAACCTGGTGACCATGCAGTGGTGGAATGACATCTGGCTGAACGAGGGCTTCGCCAGATACATGGAGTACATCTCAGTCAACGCCACATACCCCAAACTCAGAGTGGTAGGATCCTGTTACTCATATGTTGTACACATCCCTACTCCAACTTCACAGTAGTATTATTGATTAGTATGAATGTTTCACATGTCCCTGAGGGATATTCCTGTTGAAAAGCTGCCCTTTTTTATCTCTCAGGAGGATTATCTGGTGGACACCTGCTTTGCTGCGATTGGTCGAGACTCTCTTAACTCCTCCCATCCCATCTCCAGTGCGGCTGAGAGTCCCACACAGATTGAAGAGATGTTCGACACAGTATCCTACGACAAGGTAGACAAAAACGCACACATGCATGCACGCAAACACGCACATCTTTTTTCCATCACATTTCTTTTATCAACCCTGTCTTTGCTTCAAGGGAGGGAGTAAGGATGAGTGTCTAAAGTATTGGATCAGGGCCACAGTGTTAATGTACTGTACTGTTTATGTGTTTATCCACCAGGGTGCATGTGTCCTGCACATGCTCAGACACTACCTGACTGACCAAGTGTTCCAGAGTGGAATCGTGCGCTACCTTCGCAGGTACAGCTACAGCAACGCTCACAACCAGGACCTGTGGGACAGCCTGGCCAATGTGCGTAGATCGTTCAAATGATATACAGTGCCTTGCGAAAGTATTCGGCCCCCTTGAACTTTGTGACCTTTTGCCACATTTCAGGTTTCAAACATAAAGATATAAAACTGTATTTTTTTGTGAAGAATCAACAACAAGTGGGACACAATCATAAAGTGGAACGACATTTATTGGATATTTCAAACTTTTTTAACAAATCAAAAACTGAAAAATTGGGCGTGCAAAATTATTCAGCCCCCTTAAGTTAATACTTTGTAGCGCCACCTTTTGCTGCGATTACAGCTGTAAGTCGCTTGGGGTATGTCTCTATCAGTTTTGCACATCGAGAGACTGAAGTTTTTTCCCATTCCTCCTTGCAAAACAGCTCGAGCTCAGTGAGGTTGGATGGAGAGCATTTGTGAACAGCAGTTTTCAGTTCTTTCCACAGATTCTCGATTGGATTCAGGTCTGGACTTTGACTTGGCCATTCTAACACCTGGATATGTTTATTTTTTAACCATTCCATTGTAGATTTTGCTTTATGTTTTGGATCATTGTCTTGTTGGAAGACAAATCTCCGTCCCAGTCTCAGGTCTTTTGCAGACTCCATCAGGTTTTCTTCCAGAATGGTCCTGTATTTGGCTCCATCCATCTTCCCATCAATTTTAACCATCTTCCCTGTCCCTGCTGAAGAAAAGCAGGTGCAAACCATGATGCTGCCACCACCATGTTTGACAGTGGGGATGGTGTGTTCAGGGTGATGAGCTGTATTGCTTTTACGCCAAACATAACGTTTTGCATTGTTGCCAAAAAGTTCAATTTTGGTTTCATCTGACCAGAGCACCTTCTTCCACATGTTTGGTGTGTCTCCCAGGTGGCTTGTGGCAAACTTTAAACAACACTTTTTATGGATATCTTTAAGAAATGGCTTTCTTCTTGCCACTCTTCCATAAAGGCCAGATTTGTGCAATATACGACTGATTGTTGTCCTATGGACAGAGTCTCCCACCTCAGCTGTAGATCTCTGCAGTTCATCCAGAGTGATCATGGGCCTCTTGGCTGCATCTCTGATCAGTCTTCTCCTTGTATGAGCTGGAAGTTTAGAGGGACGGCCAGGTCTTGGTAGATTTGCAGTGGTCTGATACTCCTTCCATTTCAATATTATCGCTTGCACAGTGCTCCTTGGGATGTTTAAAGCTTGGGAAATCTTTTTGTATCCAAATCCGGCTTTAAACTTCTTCACAACAGTATCTCGGACCTGCCTGGTGTGTTCCTTGTTCTTCATGATGCTCTCTGCGCTTTTAACGGACCTCTGAGACTATCACAGTGCAGGTGCATTTATACGGAGACTTGATTACACACAGGTGGATTGTATTTATCATCATTAGTCATTTAGGTCAACATTGGATCATTCAGAGATCCTCACTGAACTTCTGGAGAGAGTTTGCTGCACTGAAAGTAAAGGGGCTGAATAATTTTGCGCGCCCAATTTTTCAGTTTTTGATTTGTTAAAAAGTTTGAAATATCCAATAAATGTTGTTCCACTTCTTGATTGTGTCCCACTTGTTGTTGATTCTTCAAAAAAAAAATACAGTTTTATATCTTTATGTTTGAAGCCTGAAATGTGGCAAAAGGTCGCAAAGTTCAAGGGGGCCGAATACTTTCGCAAGGCACTGTATATTTTATTATAAACTGGTTCCAGCCCTGAATGCTGATTGGTTGACAGCTGTGGTATATCGGACCATATACCACGGGTTTGACAAAACATTTATTTTTACTGCTCTAATTACGTTGATAACCAGTTTATAATAGCAATAAGGCTCCTCGGGGGTTTGTGATATATGGCCAATATACCATGGCTAAAGGCTGTATCCAGGCACTCCGCGTTGCGTCGTGCATAAGAACAGCCCTTGGCCATGGTATATTGGTGATAAACCACCCCCCCCGTGCCTTATTGCTTAATTGATCCCTCTGTGTAGGATGATTTAGTGTGTAAATGTAAGGTGCCGTGTTGTTGTTCTCAGACGTGTTCAAAGGAGGAGGAGTTCAGCTCTGGAGAACACTGTTACAGCAGCAGGCAGGCAGCTAAGAACGCAGTAAACACACCTCTCTTTACACAGCAGTACATTACATTACAATACCAACAGTCAAGTCTCATCATTGATTTAAGAGTGTGATGTTTACGTGTGTGTGTGTGTGTGTGTGTGTGTCAGTACCTGTACGCTGGGGAGCACCTGGACCTGACATCCATGATGAACACCTGGACGCTGCAGACAGGTGTGCCCTTGGTAACGGTTACTAGGCAGGGGTCTCATCTCCTGCTGAAACAGGAGAGGTTCCTGAGGACCGCACATCCTTCTGATCCAACATGGCCCAGCCTGCAGCAGGGGTAAACACACACACCACACACACACACACACACACACACATTCTCTGTGATTGTCATGTGCAGTGAGGTCATATTCCTGCGCCTCATCCCTCCCCTCGCTGATCTCTCTGTGTTAGGTTCCTGTGGCACATCCCTCTGACATACAGGACTGACACCTCAACAAGTATCCACAGACACCTAATGACCACACTCACAGGTAAGACACCTAATGACCACACTCACAGGTAAGACACCTAATGACCACACTCACAGGTAAGACACCTAATAACCACACTCACAGGTAAGACACCTAATGACCACACTCACAGGTAAGATACCTAATAACCACACTCACAGGTAAGACACCTAATGACCACACTCACAGGTAAGACACATAATGACCACACTCACAGGGAAGATAGTTGTGGTCTCGCTCGTGAGGTTTCACTAATTCATTGATTGCCTAGTCTCTCCTCTCCTCAGACAGTATGGAGGTGGGGGAGGAGGTGGGCTGGGTGAAGGTGAATGTGGACATGGCTGGTTATTACCTGGTCCACTATGATGGTTCAGGCTGGGACGACTTGATACAACTACTGAAGGACAACCACACAGCTCTCACCTTCATGGACAGAACACACCTCATACACAACGCCTTCCAACTCACCACGTAAGAAACCTACCCGTGTGTGTTAATATATGAATAGACGGCCTCCCGGGTGGTGCAGTGGTCTAGGGCTGTGCCACCAGAGACTCTGGGTTCGCACCCAGGCTCTGTCGCAGCCAGCCGCGACCGGGAGGTCCGTGGGGCGACGCACAATTGGCCTAGCGTCGTCCGAGTTAGGGAGGGTTAGGCCGGTAGGGATATCCTTGTCTCATCGCGCACCAGCGACTCCTGTGGCGGGCCGGGCGCAGTGCACGCTAAACGGGTCGCCAGGTGCACGGTGTTTCCTCCGACACATTGGTGCGGCTGGCTTCCGGGTTGGATGCGCGCTGTGTTAAAGAAGCAGTGCGGCTTGGTTGGGTTGTGTTTCGGTGGACGCATGGCTTTCGACCTTCGTCTCTCCCGAGCCCATACGGGAGTTGTAGCGATGAGACAAGACAGTAACAATTGGATACCACGAAATTGTGGAGAAAGAGGGGGTAAAAATATATATACAGTGGGGCAAAAAAGTATTTAGTCAGCCACCAATTGTGCAAGTTCTCCCACTTAAAAAGATGAGAGAGGCCTGTAATTTTCATCATAGGTACACTTCAACTATGGCAGACAAAATTTGGGAAAAAATTCAGAAAATCACATTGTAGGATTTTTAATGAATTTATTTGCAAATTATGTTGGAAAATAAGTATTTGGTCACCTACAAACAAGCAAGATTTCTGGCTCTCACAGACCTGTAACTTCTTCTTTAAGAGGCTCCTCTGTCCTCCACTCGTTACCTGTATTAATGGCACCTGTTTGAACTTGTCATCAATATAAAAGACACCTGTCCACAACCTCAAACAGTCACACTCCAAACTCCACTATGGCCAAGACCAAAGAGCTGTCAAAGGACACCAGTTACAAAATTGTAGACCTGCACCAGGCTGGGAAGACTGAATCTGCAATAGGTAAGCAGCTTGGTTTGAAGAAATCAACTGTGGGAGCAATTATTAGGAAATGGAAGACATACAAGACCACTGATAATCTCCCCCGATCTGGGGCTCCACGCAAGATCTCACCCCGTGGGGTCAAAATGATCACAAGAACGGTGAGCAAAAATCCTAGAACCACACGGGGGGACCTAGTGAATGACCTGCAGAGAGCTGGGACCAAAGTAACAAAGCCTACCATCAGTAACACACTACACCGCCAGGGACTCAAATCCTGCAGTGTCAGACGTGTCCCCCTGCTTAAGCCAGTACATGTCCAGGCCCATCTGAAGTTTGCTAGAGAGCATTTGGATGATCCAGAAGAAGATTGGGAGAATGTCATATGGTCAGATCAAACCAAAATATAACTTTTTGGTAAAAACTCAACTCGTCGTGTTTGGAGGACAAAGAATGCTGAGTTGCATCCAAAGAACACCATACCTACTGTGAAGCATGGGGGTGGAAACATCATGCTTTGGGGCTGTTTTTCTGCAAAGGGACCAGGAAGACTGATCCGTGTAAAGGAAAGAGTGAATGGGGCCATGTATCGTGAGATTTTGAGTGAAAACCTCCTTCCATCAGCAAGGAAATCGAAGATGAAACGTGGCTGGGTCTTTCAGCATGACAATGATCCCAAACACACCGCCCGGCAATGAAGGAGTGGCTTCGTAAGCATTTCAAGATCCTGGAGTGGCCTAGCCAGTCTCCAGATCTCAACCCCATAGATACCTTTGGGGGGAGTTGAAAGTCCGTGTTGCCCAGCAACAGCCCCAAAACATCACTGCTCTAGAGGAGATCTGCATGGAGGAATGGGCCAAAATACCAGCTACAGTGTGTGAAAACCTTGCGAAGACTTACAGAAAACGTTTGACCTCTGTCATTGCCAACAAAGGGTATACAACAAAGTATTGAGATAAACTTTTGTTGCTGACCAAATACTTATTTTCCACCATCATTTGCAAATACATTTATTAAAAATCCTACAATGTGATTTTCTGGATTTTTTTTCTCATTTTGTCTGTCATAGTTGAAATGTACCTATGATGAAAATTACAGGCCTCTCTCATCTTTTTAAGTGGGAGAACTTGCACAATTGGTGGCTGACTAAACACTTTTTTGCCCCAGTGTATATATGTGAATAGACAACACAAACAGACTTTTATTTCTGACGTCATCTCTCTATACTACTTCGATAGGGCAGGTCGGTTATCACTCGATAAAGCCTTGGACCTTATTGGCTACCTGCGATCAGAAAGTCACACCGTGCCCTTACTCGAGGGGTTGGGCTACCTGGAAGCTTTCTACAGGATAGTGGAGAGGAGAGACATACCTGATGTCACACAAAACCTCAGGGTAGGACACATACACATACATGTGCACACACACACACACACACACACACATCACATCACATCACATCACACAAACACATAAAACAATTCTAAAAACATTCTGGTTCAGTTGCGGAGTTTGAGTGAGTGTGTGGTCTGATGTCCTCTCTGTGTGTGGTCTGATGTCCTCTGTGTGTGTGGTCTGATGTCCTCTCTGTGTGTGGTCTGATGTCCTCTCTGTGTATGGTCTGATGTCCTCTATGTGTGTGGTCTGATGTCCTCTGTGTGTGTGGTCTGATGTCCTCTATGTGTGTGGTCTGATGTCCTCTGTGTGTGGGGTCTGCTGTCCTCTCCGTGTGTGGTCTGATGTCCTCTCTGTGTGTGGTCTGATGTCCTCTGTGTGTGTGGTCTGATGTCCTCTGTGTGTGTGGTCTGATGTCCTCTCTGTGTGTGGTCTGATGTCCTCTCTGTGTATGGTCTGATGTCCTCTATGTGTGTGGTCTGATGTCCTCTATGTGTGTGGTCTGATGTCCTCTATGTGTGTGGTCTGATGTCCTCTCCGTGTCGGGTCGGATGTCCTCTCCGTGTCGGGTCAGATGTCCTCTCTGTGTGTGGTCTGATGTCCTCAATGTGTGTGGTCTGATGTCCTCTATGTGTGTGGTCTGATGTCCTCTATGTGTGTGGTCTGATGTCCTCTGTGTGTGGGGTCTGCTGTCCTCTCCGTGTGTGGTCTGATGTCCTCTCCGTGTGTGGTCTGATGTCCTCTCCGTGTGTGGTCTGATGTCCTCTCTGTGTGTGGTCTGATGTCCTCTATGTGTGTGGTCTGATGTCCTCTATGTGTCGGGTCGGATGTCCTCTCTGTGTCGGGTCAGATGTCCTCTGTGTGTGTGGTCTGATGTCCTCTATGTGTGTGGTCTGATGTCCTCTCTGTGTCGGGTCGGATGTCCTCTCTGTGTCGGGTCAGATGTCCTCTGTGTGTGTGGTCTGATGTCCTCTGTGTGTGTGGTCTGATGTCCTCTATGTGTGTGGTCTGATGTCCTCTATGTGTGTGGTCTGATGTCCTCTATGTGTGTGGTCTGATGTCCTCTATGTGTGTGGTCTGATGTCCTCTCTGTGTCGGGTCAGATGTCCTCTCTGTGTCGGGTCAGATGTCCTCTATGTGTGTGGTCTGATGTCCTCTATGTGTGTGATCTGATGTCCTCTCTGTGTGTGTTTTCCGCAGACGTACATCCTGTGGTATTTCCGTGATGTGATTGACCGTCAGACGTGGAGCGACAAGGGCTCTGTGTCTGAGAGGCGACTGAGGTCGGAGCTCCTTTCCCTGGCCTGCCATCTAGGAGACCTCCCCTGTTTGAAGCAGGCCCAGCGCAGCTTCACACACTGGCTGGACTCCAACAGCACGCTTAAGTATGTCTCTCTGCCTGCCTATCTGTCTGTCTGTCAGCTATTTGAGAGTGTGGTTACATCCCTTTGACAGTAACATACCAGAAATCCACGACCAATCAAAGGTGCAAACTTTGCCTGACTGCAGAAGTAAACCATGTCCTGTCTGTGCCTCTCCATCCACCAGCCTGCCTGCAGACGTGGCAGAGACAGTGTATTCAGTAGGGGCCCAGGAGGACACAGGCTGGGCGTCTCTCCTCCAGACATACACCCACTCCCTCTCAGAGACGCACAAACGCAAGATCCTCTCTGCCCTGGCCAGCAGCCGAGACACTAACAAACTAACCAGGTGTGTACAGTCTTCTATACTCGGTCAATTCAATATTTGACATTACATTCAGTGTGTGTGTTTCTACCCCAGGTTGTTGGAGCTGGGTCTAGAGGGGGAGGTGATCCGTACCCAGGACCTGGACTCCCTCATCGCCATGGTAGCCAGGAACCCAAGGGGACGTCATCTGGCCTGGAGCTACGTCCAGAAATACTGGAGCACCCTGGTGGACAAGTAGGTGGTCGAGAGGGAGGGGATAGAGGGAGGGAGGGAGGAGAGAGGTAGAGAAGGAGACTAACACTGAGGATAAATAGGTGGAGAATGAGAGAGGGAAAGGGAGAAAGATTAACTGAGAGACTAATACTGATGACAAAGTAGGTAGTAGTAGGCCAGCAATCCCATAGCCTGGGGGCTTTTGCCAACCTGTGGTGTTTTGCTGTTGTTTTTACCCTGCAGGTTCCAGTTGGGATCGTTCTCTATTAGAAACATCATCATTGGTACCACAGCCCAGTTCTCCTCCACAGAGGAACTCACTGAGGTGAGATTACTGATCTTTCCATGGCAATATCATTTGTTGTCAGAAGCATAGTTCTGTTTGAGCGAGGGAGAGGCATGGCCCATAACCCACGGCCATGCTTACCAGGTGTGTGTGTTCCCCAGGTGCGTGTATTCTTTGAGTCGATCCATGAGCAGGCATCTCAGCTGAGAGTGACTGAGGTTGCCATGGATAACATCCAGAAGAACATCCTCTGGCTGCAAAGGAACCTGGGAACTCTGAGGAGCTGGCTGGACCAACAGATAGACTGAAGAGAAAGAGAGAGGCAGAGGGAGGGGGGATAGGGAGAGAGAGGCAGAGGGAGGGGGATAGGGAGAGAGAGACAGGGAAAAGTGCTCTTTGGGGAGAGAGAGAGAGAGAGACAGGGAGGGGGATAGGGAGAGAGACAGACAGAGGAGGGGATAGGGAGAGAGAGAGGGAAGGGATAGGGAGAGAGAGAGGGGGAAGGGATAGGGAGAGGGAGAGAGGGAAGGGGATAGGGAGAGAGAGAGAGGGAAGGGGATAGGGAGAGAGAGAGAGGGAAGGGGATAGGAGAGAGAGAGAGAGAAGGGGATAGGGGAGAGAGAGAGAGAGAGAGAGAGAGGGAGGGGATAGGGAGAGAGAGACAGGGAAAAGTGCTCTTTGGGAGAGAGAGAGGGAGAGAGAGAGGGGGGGGGATAGGAGAGAGAGAGACCGAGGGACGGGGATAGGGATAGGGAGAGAGACAGAGAGGAGGGAGGATAGGGAGAGAGACAGAGGGAGGGAGGATAGGAGAGAGACAGAGGGGGGGGATAGGGAGAGAGAGGGAGACAGAGGGAGGCGGGATAGGGAGAGAGAGACAGGGAAAAGTGCTATTTGGGGGAGAGAGAGAGAGACAGGGAGGGGGATAGAGAGAGAGAGACAGGGAGGGGGGGGATAGGGAGAGAGACAGAGGGAGGGGGATAGGGGAGAGAGAGACAGGGAAAAGTGCTCTTTGGGAGAGAGAGAGAGAGAGAGACAGAGAGGGGGATAGGGGGAGAGAGAGAGACAGAGGGAGGGGGGATAGGGAGAGAGAGACAGAGGGAGGGAGGGGGATAGGGAGAGAGAGAGACAGAGGGAGGGGGCGATAGGGAGAGAGAGAGACAGAGGGAGGGGGATAGGAGAGAGAGAGACAGAGGGAGGGGCGATAGGGAGAGAGAGACAGAGAGACAGAGGGGGATAGGGAGAGAGAGAGACAGGGGAGGGGGATAGGGAGAGAGAGAGACAGGGGAGGGGATAGGGAGAGAGAGAGACAGAGGGAGGGGCGATAGGGAGAGAGAGAGACAGAGGGAGGGGGATAGGGAGAGAGAAAGAGAGACAGAGGGATGGGGATAGGGAGAGAGAGACAGAGAGACAGAGGGGGATAGGGAGAGAGAGAGAGAGAGACAGAGAGAGACAGAGAGACAGAGGGGGATAGGGAGAGAGAGAGAGAGAGAGAGAGAGAGAGACAGAGGGAGGGGGGATAGGGAGAGAGAAAGAGAGACAGAGGGAGGGGCGATAGGGAGAGAGAGACAGAGAGACAGGGGGGGATAGGGAGAGAGAGAGAGAGAGAGAGACAGAGAGGGGATAGGTAGAGAGACAGAGGAGGGGGATAGGGAGAGAGAGAGACAGAGGGATGGGGATAGGAGAGAGCGAGAGAGAGACAGAGGGATGGGGATAGGGAGAGAGAGAGAGAGGGAGGGGATAGGGAGAGAGAGAGAGACACAGAGGGATGGGGGATAGGGAGAGAGAGAGACAGATGGATGGGGGATAGGAGAGAGAGAGAGAGACAGAGGGAGGGGATAGGGAGAGAGAGAGAGACAGAGGGATGGGGATAGGGAGAGAGAGAGAGAGAGACAGATGGATGGGGGATAGGGAGAGAGAGAGAAACAGAGGGAGGGGGATAGGGATAGGGAGAGAGAGACAGAGGGAGGGGGATAGGGAGAGAGAGAGAGACAGAGGGATGGGGATAGGGAGAGCGAGAGAGACAGAGGGATGGGGGATCGGGAGAGAGAGAGAGACAGAGGATGGGGGATCGGGAGAGAGAGAGACAGAGGGAGGGGATAGGGAGAGAGAGAGACAGAGGGAGGGGATAGGGAGAGAGAGAGAGACAGAGGGTTGGGGGGATAGGAGAGAGAGAGAGACAGAGGGATGGGGGATAGGGAGAGAGAGAGAGAGACAGGGAGAGAGACAGATGGATGGGGGATAGGGAGAGAGAGAGAGAGAGGGGAGGGGGATAGGGGAGAGAGAGAGACAGATGGATGGGGGATAGGGCGAGAGAGAGAAACAGAGGGAGGGGGATAGGGAGAGAGAGAGAGACAGAGGGATGGGGATAGGGAGAGCAGAGAGAGAGAGAGACAGAGACAGAGGGATGGGGGATTGGGAGAGAGAGAGACAGAGGGAGGGGATAGGGAGAGAGAGAGAGACAGAGGATGGGGGATTGGGAGAGAGAGAGACAGAGGGAGGGGATAGGGAGAGAGAGAGAGACAGAGGGATGGGGGATCGGGGAGAGAGAGAGAGACAGAGGGAGGGGGATAGGGAGAGAGAGAGACAGGGAGAGAGACAGATGGATGGGGGATAGGGAGAGAGAGAGACAGAGGGAGGGGGATAGGGAGAGAGAGAGAGACAGGGGAGGGGGATAGGGAGAGAGAGAGAGACAGAGGGATGGGGATCGGGAGAGAGAGAGAGACAAAGGAGGGGGATAGGAGAGAGAGAGAGACATGGATGGGGATAGGGAGAGAGAGAGACAGAGGGAGGGGGATAGGAGAGAGTGAGAGACAGAGGGATGGAGATAGGGAGAGAGAGAGAGACAGAGGGATGGGGATAGGGGAGAGAGAGAGAGAGATGGGGATAGGAGAGAGAGAGAGAGACAGAGGGATGGGGGATAGGGAGAGAGAGAGACAGAGGGATGGGGGATAGGGAGAGAGAGAGAGAGAGACAGAGGGATGGGGGATAGGAGAGAGAGAGAGACAGAGGGATGGGGATAGGGAGAGAGAGAGAGACAGAGGGATGGGGGATAGGGAGAGAGAGAGAGACAGAGGGATGGGGATAGGGAGAGAGAGAGAGAGAGAGAGGAGGGGATAGGGGGGATAGGAGAGAGAGAGACAGAGGGATGGGGGATAGGGGAGAGAGACAGAGGGATGGGGATAGGGAGAGAGAGACAGAGGGATGGGGATAGGGAGAGAGAGACAGAGGGATGGGGATAGGGAGAGAGAGAGAGAGAGAGAGACAGAGAGACAGAGGGATGGGGATAGGGAGAGAGAGAGAGACAGAGGGATGGGGATAGAGAGAGAGAGACAGAGGATGGGGATAGGGAGGAGAGAGAGAGAGAGAGACAGAGAGACAGAGGGATGGGGATAGGGAGAGAGAGAGAGACAGAGGGATGGGGGATAGGGGGAGAGAGAGAGACAGAGGGATGGGGATAGGAGAGAGAGACAGAGCGATGGGGATAGGGGAGAGAGAGAGAGACAGAGGATGGGGATAGGGAGAGAGAGACAGAGGGATGGGGATAGGGAGAGAGAGACAGAGGGATGGGGATAGGAGAGAGACACAGAGGGATGGGGATAGGGGAGAGAGAGACAGAGGGATGGGGATAGGGAGAGAGAGAGAGACAGAGGGATGGGGATAGGGAGAGACAGAGAGACAGAGGGATGGGGATAGGGATAGGAGAGAGAGACAGAGGGATGGGGATAGGGAGAGAGAGAGAGACAGAGGGATGGGGGATAGGTGAGAGAGAGACAGAGGGATGGGGGATAGGGAGAGAGAGACAGAGGGATGGGGATAGGGGAGAGAGAGAGACAGAGGGATGGGGATAGGGAGAGAGAGAGAGACAGAGGGATGGGGATAGGGAGAGAGAGAGACAGAGGGATGGGGATAGGGGAGAGAGAGAGAGACAGAGGGATGGGGATAGGGAGAGAGAGAGAGACAGAGGGATGGGGATAGGAGAGAGAGAGACAGAGGGATGGGGGATAGGGAGAGAGAGAGACAGAGGGATGGGGATAGGAGAGAGAGAGACAGAGGGATGGGGATAGGGAGAGAGAGAGAGACAGAGGGATGGGGATAGGGAGAGAGAGAGACAGAGGGATGGGGATAGGAGAGAGAGACAGAGGGATGGGGATAGGGAGAGAGAGAGAGAGAGAGACAGAGGAATGGGGATAGGAGAGAGAGAGACAGAGGGATGGGGATAGGGAGAGGAGAGAGAGAGAGAGGGGGGGGATAGGGAGAGAGAGAGAGGGATGGGGATAGAGAGAGAGAGAGAGAGGGATGGGGATAGGGAGAGAGAGAGAGAGACAGAGGGATGGGGATAGGGAGAGAGAGAGAGGGATGGGGATAGGGAGAGAGAGAGACAGAGGGATGGGGATAGGGAGAGAGAGAGAGAGAGAGAGAGGGATAGATAGAGAGAGAGAGGATGGGGATGGGGGAGAGAGGAGAGGGATGGGGATAGGGAGAGAGAGAGAGACAGAGGGATGGGGATAGGGGAGAGAGAGAGAGAGAGAGGGATGGGGATAGGGAGAGAGAGAGAGAGGGATGGGGATAGGGAGAGAGAGAGAGAGGGATGGGGATAGGGAGAGAGAGAGAGAGGGATGGGGATAGGGGAGAGAGAGAGAGGGATGGGGATAGGGAGAGAGAGAGAGGATGGGGATAGGGAGAGAGAGAGAGGGATGGGGATAGGGAGAGAGAGAGGGATGGGGATAGAGAGAGAGAGAGAGAGGGATGGGGATAGGGAGAGAGAGACAGCGGTAGAACATGCTTGATTAGAGCTTTGTTTTTATTTTATTTATTTTATGGATAGTTGTGTGTGTATATCATTTGGTCATGATTTTCAGTTTATATCGGGGACTTGGAATTGGTTTTGTTGAATTTGATTAAAATGTTTAATAAAGAAGTGTTGTCAAAGTGCTCTTTGAAGAGCAGTAAGAAGACCAAGATCATGTGGAATTACACAGAGTAAGAGCAAATGAAATACGAACAGAAAACCAATTTGTAGGTGTCAACAGTGAATGTAGGAGAAGCCTGAAAAGGCAAAAACAGCAGTCTCTGTATGTGAGACAGAATGAAGCTTGGTCTCACACACTACAACCTCACAGCCACTAGAGGGTGGGGACTGCTGAAGATTCAGTAGGAAACTTACAGTTGCAGTCGGAAGTTTACATACACTTAGGTTGGAGTCATTAAAATTCATTTTTCAACCACTTCACAAATTTCTTGTTAACAAACTATAGTTTTGGCAAGTCGGTTAGGACATTTACTTTGTGCATGACACAAGTAATTTTTCCAACAATTGTTTACAGACAGATTATTTAATTTATAATTCACTGTATCACAATTCCAGTGGGTCAGAAGTTTACATACACTAAGGTGACTGTGCCTTTAAACAGCTTGGAAAATTCCAGAAAATGATGTCATGACTTTAGAAGCTTCTGATAGGCTAATTGACATCATTTGAGTCAATTGGAGGTGTACCTGTGGATGTATTTCAAGGCCTACCTTCAAACTCAGTGTCTCTTTGCTTGACATTATGGGAAAATCAAAAGAAATCAGCCAAGACCTCAGAAAAAAAATTGTAGACCTCCACAAGTCTGGTTCATCCTTGGGAGCAATTTACAAACACCTGAAGGTACTACGTTCATCTGTACAAACAATAGTATGCAAGTATAAACTCCATGGGACCACGCAGCCGTCATACCGCTCAGGAAGGAGACGTGTTCTGTCTCCTAGAGATTAAAGTACTTTGGTGCGAAAAGTGCAAATCAATCCCAGAAAAACAGAAAAAGACCTTGTGAAGGTGCTGGAGGAAATAGGTATAAAAGTATCTATATCCACAGTAAAATGAGTCCTATATCGACATAACCTGAAAGGCCGCTCAGCAAGGAAGAAGCCACTGCTCCAAAACCGCCATAAAAAAGCCAGGTTACGGTTTGCAACTGCACATGGGGACAAAGATCGTACTTTTTGGAGAAATGTCCTCTGGTCTGATCAAAAAAAATATAACTGTTTGGCAATAATGACCATCGTTATGTTTGGATTAAAAAGGGGGAGGTTTGTAAGCCAAAGAACACCATCCCAACCGTGAAACACATCTCAAGACATCAGTCAGTAAGCTTGGTCACAAATGGGTCTTCCAAATGGACAATGAGCCCAAGCATACTTCCAAAGTTGTGGCAAAATGGCTTAAGGACAACAAAGTCAAGGTATAGGAGTGGCCATCACAAAGCCCTGACCTCAATCCTATAGAACATTTGTGGGCAGAACTGAAAAAGCTTGTGCGAGCAAGGAGACCTACAAACCTGACTCAGTTACACCAGCTCTGTCAGGAGGAATGGACCAAATTTCACCCAACTTATTGTAGGAAGTTTGTCGAAGGCTACCCGAAACGTTTGACCCAGGTTCAACAATTTAAAGGCAATGCTACAAAATACTAATTGAGTGTATGTAAACTTCTGACCCAGTGGGAATGTGATGAAAGAAATAAAAGCTTAAATAAATCATTCTCTCTACTATTATTCTGATATTTCACAATCTTAAAATAAAGTGGTGATCCTAACTGACCTAAGACAGTGAATTTTTACTAGGATTAGCTGTCAGGAATTGTGAAAAACTTAGTTTAAATGTATCTGGCTATGGTGTATGTAAACTTCCGACTTCAACTGTATGTGTATAAACATGTTGTACACATATCTATGTTTTTCATTTTGCTGGGTGTTCTGAGTGTTGGTTTACTCAAAAAGCAGACCTATCGTGCATGCACATTGTTTGAATCATGGATGGAGGGATGGATAGAGAGGCAATTAGAACCTCAGAATCTCTCCTCTGTTGTCTTGGCAATAGCCTGGAAACAAGTGGATGGTGCTGACCTGATACTTGTTCTGGAAATAAACAGAAAAAGCTGTTGGAGAGTGCCTGGACAGTGCCTTCAGATAGTATTCATACCCCTTGATGTATTCCACATTTTGTGTTCCAGCCTAAATTAAAAATGGATTAAATACATGTTTTTTTTTTCAGAATACAGACAATACCCCATAATGACAAAGTAAAAACATGTTTTTAGAAATCTTTGTATATTTATTGATTAAAAAATATATATATATATGTTTAGGGGGTAGATCAGCTTTAATACTGCAGATTGTGTGTTCTATCAATGTAATTATTTGCATAATTTCCTATTCCCCAGATATTTTTTGCTTATTTATTTGATATATTTTCTGTTATTATTTTCCCCTAACCCTAACTCCCATCCCCTAATTGGAGTAAACTAATGGACAACAATACTTTGGCTTCTACTTCCAGTTTAACATACTATATACATTTGACAGAAATGGTACACAGACACGGTACATTTTACATTAGTTATCTATTTGTATTTTTTATTTTACCCTTCAGCTACCGTCAACCCCTCCCATCTATCTCTAAACACCATCCAGTCTTGACTTCTACTTGACAAATATTTTCCTGTGCTGTGATGTTCCACAAAAGTTCTGAACTTTTCTATTCTCATAGTTTCCACAGATTCTAAATTAAAGATGAACACCTTTACTAAAAGTACTATTATATTATTGATTGACTGGCTATGACTTTTTAAGTCACCCAGCAGTGCTATTTGCACATTATTCTTTTTTATTTCTTCAAGCTCTGTCAAGTTGGTTGTTGATCATTGCTGGACAGCCAATTTCCAGTTTTGCCATAGATTTTCAAGATGATTTATGTCAAAACTGTAACTAGGCCACTCAGGAACATTCAATGTTGTCTTGGTAAGCTTCTCCAGAGTATATTTGACTTTGTGTTTTAGGTTATTGTCCTGCTGAAAGGTGAATTTGTTTCCCAGTGTCTGGTGGAAGCAGACTGAACCCGGTTTTCCTGTAGGATTTTTCCTGTGCTTGGCTCTATTCCATAATTTTTATTTTTAAAAACTCCCTAGTCCTTGCCGATGACAAGCATGCCTATAACATGATGCAGCCACCACCATGCTTGAAAATATGAAGAGTGGTACTCAGTGATGTGTTGGATTAGCCCCAAACATAACACTTTGTATTCAGGACATAAAGTCAATTTATTTTCCACATTTTTGGGAATTTTACTTTTGTGCCTTATTGCAAACAGGATGCATGTTTTGGAATATTTGTATTCTGTATAAGCTTCCTTCTTTTCACTCTGTCATTTAGGTTAGTATTGTGGAGTCACTACAATGTTGATCCATTTTAAATTTTCTTCTATCACAGCCATTAAACTCGGTAATTGTTTTAAAGTCACCATTGGCCTCATGGTGAAATCCCTGAGCGGTTTCCTTCCTCTTTGTAAACTGAATAAGGAAGGACGCCTGTATCTTTGTATTTCAATAAAATTTAAATTAAATTGTAACCTTTATTCAACTAGGCAAGTCAGTTAAGAACAAATTCTATTTAGAATAACAGCCACCCTGGCCAAACCCTAACCTGGATGACGCTGGACCAATTGGAAGACGCTGGCGCCACCTTATGGGACTCCCAATCACGGCTGTGATACAGCCTGGAATCAAACCAGGGTCTGTAGTTATGCCTCTAGCACTGAGATGCAGTGCCTTAGACCGCTGCGCTACTTGCGAGCCCAAGTGTATGTAGTGACTGGGTGTATTGATACACCATCCAAAGTGTAATTAATAACTTCACCATGCTTGATTTGATTTGATTTGAGGGGTGTGTGTGGGGTACAGAAATGAGGTAGTCATCAAAAACGAATGTTAAACAATACTATTGCACACAGAGTGAGTCAGTTCAACTTATAATATTACTTATAATATGTTTTTACTCCTGAACGTATTTAGGCTTGCCATAACAAAGGGGTTGAATACTCAAGACATTTGAGCTTTTCATGTTTTATTAATTTGTAAAAAATTCTAAAAACATAATTCCACTTTGATGTGATGGGCTATTGTGTGTAGGTGAGTGACACAAAATCTAATTTTAATCTATTAGTCATGGGGTGTGAACACTTTCTGATGGCAATGTACAACTTTCTCACACTACTGAAACAACCACTTCCTGAAAACACACACACACACACACACACACACACACACACACGAACACAAACAACGATTCCGTTCCCTTGGCTCCTTTGACCCATAATGAACTTCTTAGCTATTGCACATTTATAGATGCACACCCATGTAATGTTTCTGAAGTGCTGTGACACACTGAAGTGCTGCCAAGCATCCATCTCTACATTGAATAGCTGTCTGTGGCGACTGACTGTCTATTGATAAAGACAGGGACATAAGTAGCCAAAGCTCAGTCACATGCTGATTGTGGGCCATGGGGACATCATCTTACTGCATGTGACTCCTGACCTCCTGAACAGTGTGTGTGTGTGTGTGTGTGTGTGTGTGTGTGTGTGTGTGCATGTGATTGAGAGAGAAAGAGAGAGAGAGAGAGAGAGACAGGCCAGTGTAATAACGCCCCCAAACTCTGTCCTCGGGACCCCAAGGGGTGCACATTTAGCTTTTTGCCCCTAGCACTACACAGCTAATTCAAATAATCAACAAATTATCAAGCTTTGATCATTTGAATCAACTGTGTACTGTTACTGCAAAAACCAAAAAGAGCACCCCCTAGGGTCCCGAGGACCGAGTTTGGGAAATGCTGGGCTATATTGTAAAATTCATGAAAACTAAAATTAGCTTGTTGGTCTTCATTTAAGGTTAGGGTTAGGCATTGCGTTAGCAGTGTGGTTAGGGTTAGGTTCAAAATCACATTTTAAGAAGATAAATTGTAGAAATAGGCGGGGTGACGACCCACAGGGAGGGTCAAACACAGAGGTCTAACTGTCTTTTAATCACAGGCGGCACCTTAATTGGGGAGGACAGGCTCATATTGTTTTGCATTAACCACCAGAGTGTGTGTGTTTCAATCTGAACAGACAGAAGCCCTTTATTTGCGGTAATAAAGCTGTAGGGCCATAAAGCAGACAGCTTCAGCAGAAGGGGTAGTTACTGAACCTACAGCAAGAACCTGCTGGTCCTTATCAGATTGAGCACACACCCCACATAAGGAGCCCTATCAAGCACAGGCTTGACCAAGCAAACAGTTGAGTGAGTTAAAACGAAATGTTAAAAAAAAGAGGCACATAGGGTTGAGTTGTGGGATAAACTCAACTGACTCACATAATGTAGGCCAACTGGAGTGTCCCCTGCAGTTGCTAGTGTGAATATTGCACAGAGCCTTTAGAACAGATAAACAACTACTGACGGCCTATCCCGGACGATGCCAATTGTGTGCCGCCCTATGGGACTCCCGATCACCGCCGGTTGTGATACAACCCCGGGATCGAACGAGGGTCTGTAGTGACACCTCTAGCACTGAGATGCCATCCCTTAGACCAACTCGAGAGCCAATAGTAATGACTGGAATGGAATAAATTGAATGGTATTTAACACATCAAACACATGGTTTCCATGTGCTTGATACCATTCCATGTACTCCATTCCAGCCACACTTTTTTATTTTTCCTGAGAATTAACAACAATATGTGTACGATGAGGATGTTCACAACATTTAATAATAGATTCACAAAAAAAGTACATGGAAAATCCAGTACAATAAGATATCGTTGACACGCACACGAATTTCCCAAATTCTAGTTTGTTTTCACAGCAAGCGGTAGGGATTTGTCTTTTTACCTTCGAGCCACCACTCTTAGCCCCGACCAATAGAATTCCGGTAAATACATGACATAAATCTGTCAATAACTGCCCGGAGAGAAAGGGAATGGGACGCTATCATTGAAATGCATGGCGAACAGTTTGTTGACAGACCATCGTTTGGACGATTGACCATAGTCATTATTTTATTCCGTAAGCTACTAACTTCACCGATTGTGACTCGTATCTATAATTCAAAAACGTTAAAGCATGGAGAGGAAAGTTGTGGCCGCTCTCTAATGTCAGAAGTTAGCTAGCAGCCAAGCTAGCTAGCCCACTTAGCCTGGCTGTACAGTCACCTGATCTGACAAGCTACTGATAGCATCAGTATTTTTGGTGGCGGAGTTTGGTCCGCAGTGGTTCCCTCGTCCTCCAGCGGGGTGTTGTTATTGGTGAAGTGAGGACAGTTCGGCTCGTCCAGATATCTTGTCATGGAGGACCCATTTGACAGTGGTAAGGAATGACGACGCTTGCGTATCCAGCGAACTGCTACCTAGACTTTCTAGTCAGACACATTCTCTGTAGTAACTATCAGTTGAGCTTGTAGTAAGGTTAGCTAGATAGCCGAATGTTTCAAGTCAACAAATGTCAGGCTCTTGATTACCAAAACTGCTCCCTGGCTAACGGACTAATCAGCAATATATGCACTTATAATGATGGGTGTGTTATCTGATAGACGCCTGGCCTTGAGTACAGTAACTACATTCGGGTTCGGCTGAATAAACCGGGAGTCTCTTAGCTAATGTGTCTTATGTTCTCAATATGTCAGTGTGACATTCACTTGGGGACACAAACACATTCCCCATTCGGGCTGAGGTCAGGGTTGACTTTTGACTCTTGTCACCAGAGGGATTTATTTAGCTAGCCCATTTAAAGGCTAGCTAGCTACATATTAGCCATCTAAAGAGCAGGGAATTTAAATCGTATGGCAGCCAAGTTCCTACTGTTATCTGAGGGGAAAATCTGAGCAAACCTGTTGGATTGAAAAACTCAATTGCAATGACACCCCATCTTCGCTTTGTGCTTATTGGGACATTATTCTTATTGTTCAGCCTTGGCCTACACTTTGCCCTACCAAGGAAGGTGAGGAAATCCAACTCAGATTGGTTTACATTTTCTGCTGCTCGAATATGCTAAATCCTCTTGTTTTAGAGGCTAGGCCAAGCTGTGTTAGTGTTATTTACAGTCTTGACTGGAGGCTGCATTAGTTCAGTAGTTCGTTTATGTTCTAAAGACTCATAAAATGTCCTTTTAACTCAACTGTTTGCTTGGTCAAGCCTTTTGCTTTTGATAGGGCTCCTTATGTGGGGTGTGTGCTCAATCTGATGAGGACCTGCAGATTCTTGCTGTAGGTTCAGTAGCACTACCCCCTCTGCTGAAGCTGTCTGCTTTATGGCTCTACAGCTTTATTACCGCAAATAATAAATAAAGGGCTTCTGGTTGTTCAGATTGGAACACACAGACACATATACTGGTGGTCAATACAATCCATACAAATCAATGGAAACACTGCTACTCAATAGACAGACACTGCTATATTTCTCTGAGTGCTTTTGCCTAATTGAAACATGTTCCATGTACAGTTGAAGTCGAAGTTTACATACACCTTAGCCATATACATTTAAACTCAGTTTTTCACAATTCCTGACAATTAATCGGAGTAAAAATTCCATGTTTTAGGTCAGTTATGATCACCAATTTATTTTAAGAATGTGAAATGTCAGAATAATAGTAGAGAGAGTGATTTATTTCATCACATTCCCAGTGAGTCATTAGTTTACATACACTCAATTAGTATTTGGTAGCATTGCCTATAGATTGTTTAACTTGGGTCAAATGTTTCAGGGAGCCTTCCACAAGCTTCCCACAATAAGTTGGGTGAATTTTGGCCCATTCCTCCTGACAGAGCTGGTGTAACTGAGTCAGGTTTGTAGGCCTCCTTGCTCACACACGCTTTTTCAGTTCTGCCCACAAATTCTCTATAGGATTGAGGTCAGGGCTTTGTGATGGCCACTCCAATACCTTAACTTTGTTGTCCTTAAGCCATTTTGCCACAACTTTGGAAGTATGCTTGGGGTCATTGTCCATTTGGAAGACCCATTTGCGACCAAGCTTTAACTTGACTGATGTTTTGAGGTGTTGCTTCAATATATCCACATCATTTTCCCGCCTCATGATGCCATCTATTTTGTGATGTTTTGTGAAGTGCACCAATCCCTCCTGCAGCAAAGCACCCCCACAACATGATACTGCCACCCCTGTGGTTCACAGTTGGGATGGTGTACTTTGGCTTGCAAGCCTCCCTCTTTTTCCTCCGAACATAACAATGGTCATTATAGCCAAACAGTTATATTTTTGTTTCATCAGAGCAGAGGACATTTCTCCAAAAAGTACAATCTTTGTTCTCATGTGCAGTTGCAAACCGTAGTCTGGCTTTTTTATGGCGGATTTGGAGCAGTGGCTTTCTACCTTCAGGCGTTTGTAAATTGCTCCCAAGGATGAACCAGACTTGTGGAGGTCTACAATTTTTTTCTTTTGATTTTCCCATGATGTCAAGCACAGACACTGAGTTTTAAGGTAGGCCTTGAAATACATCCACAGGTACACCTTCAATTGACCCAAATTATGTAAATTAGCCTATCAGAAGCTTCTAAAGCCATGACATCATATCTGGAATTTTCCAGAAAATGTTTAAAGGCACAGTCAACTTAGTGTATGTGAACTTCTGACCCACTGGAATTGTGATACAGTGAATTATAAGTTAAATAATCTGTCTGTAAACAATTGTTGGAAAAATGACTTGTGTCATGCAGAAAGTAGATGTCCCAACCAACTTGCAAAACTATAGTTTGTTAAGACATTTGTGGAGTGGTTGAAAAAAAGTTTTAATGACTCCAACCTAAGTGAATGTAAACTTCCGACTTCAATTGTATGTTATTTCATTAGCCTACTTCAATTCAGAATGCACAAGGCCTACATGGAAAGCCTAACTGATGGGTGAATCCTGTCCTGGACACAGACTGCAGTAGTATGGAAATGAAATGCCAGGAGATTATTCCTTGTTCAGCTGACACAGGTTGTTTTCACTAACACAGCCCAGAGGAAAGGCCTCTTGCCTGACCGTATCTGCCCTGAGGCACCAAGTATACCTGGTCTGGGCTCTGCCTGGGGTGAGTCTAGTCCCAGCACCACTATGGCCTTGAACTTCAGGTCTGTGTGGCCCTAGCTAAGTCATATATGGTAAACATATAAGTCTGTAGACTGTCTGTGGATCTGTGTCTGTCTGTTTGAAAACAGGAAGAGTCTGGTGAGATGCTGCTGACACTTTCAGTTTTGTTGCTGCTTCAGCTATAACATTAGACCTTGCTGTGTCAATTTGAGGTGCACTCATTTTGGTCTTAGTAACAGTTACCACATTTTTAGAATGGCCTCATTTGACACACAATACTAGTTCTAACATGGACTCAAATGTTGCTACGTTCTTATTTTGATTGGGGTATTATTAAATATGTGCCAGCAGCATACCACCCTTCATCCCACTGCTGGCTAGCCTCTGAAGCTAAGCAGGGTTGGTCCTGGTCAGTCACTGGATGGGAGACCAGATGCTGCTGGAAGTGGTGTTGGAGGGCCGGTAGGAGGCACTCTTTCCTCTGGTCTAAAAACAATATCCCAATGCCCCAGGGCAGTGATTGGGGACATTTGCCCTGTGTAGGGTTCCGTCTTTCGGATGGGACGTTAAACGGGTGTCCTGACTCTCTGTGGTCACTAAAGATTCCATGGCACTTCTCGTAGGAGTAGGGGTGTTAACCCCGGTGTCATGGCTAAATTCCCAATCTCGCCCTCAAACCATTATGGCCACCTAATCATCCCCAGTTTCCAATTGGCTCATTGATCCCTTCCCACCTGTAACTATTTCCCAGGTTGTTGCTGTATATGAGTAAGTGTTTTCAGTCAACTTACCTGGTAAAATAAATATTCAGCTCCATATCAAGGCCTATTAATAGAAGCAGAATACTCTGTAGACCACAGGACTTCTGAATCAGGACTAGATCTGCTGCACGGAGGGATAGGATGAACTCTGATGGCTTCAGTTAGCCTTCTCCTAGTCACTCAGTCTAGGCAGCTGGGCCCTACCAACACGCGTGCATGTTCTCACACAATGGAACACGCGCAATAGAACGTACTAGGTGTATGAGATGGCTTTTTTTATAGTGTCATCGGTTATGATGATACTGGCTCTCTGTTCACTTACACGCAACACCCACTATTCACTGACACACACTGGGACTTCAGGGCGTATGTGAGAGCTTTGTTTGCACCCTGCCCTGCATTCACCCACCACTGAATCAGAACACACATAGGGGCTCAGTCCCTCTGCACGCTTTTATTACAGGAGAAAAATGGGACCCTTTACAAAGAGGCACAACGGGACATTTTTTTTACAGTTCGACTACTGTTGTAATTGTTGTTATTGAATTAAATAGTTGACCATTTCTCTGTTTTTCTGAGGAGATACTGGGGAGAACCAAATGAAAGGGAGCTCCACGCACGCATGCATGTTTTATTGAACGTGTGTGTGTGTGTGTGTGTGTGTATTAACCTTTTGTTTGCTTGTATGTGTAACCAGAGCGAGCGTCCCTGCCCAGGAACATGATAGAGAACAGTATGTTTGAGGAGGAACCTGACGTAGTGGACCTGGCCAAAGACTCTACAGCCTTCCCGGTAATTATATACTATACAACACTGACATTAACCCATCCCCTCATCACTATTCCCTTTTTTTCTTCCAACTGTTTGTTTTTCCAGATTTTTATATATTGCCTTCTCCTTTTTATTTTCTCTCTTCTTTCTCCTCCTCCAGGAGTTCCCGGCATTGGACCCAGATGAGGTGGTGTACGAGCCCCGTAGCTCCCGTCTGCTGGTGCGAGGTCTGGGAGAGAACGACCTGGACGATGAGGAGGAGGACTATGAGTCGTCAGCCCGTCTACTGGGCATGTCCTTCATGAACAGAAGCTCCACCCGCAGTCCTAGCGCCTCCCCTTACATCAGACAGGCTCCACCCAGGTTACTTTTCAAGTCGAAATAAACTTGGTTTAAAGTGCATTTAAATATGACAGGCACTTTACAGTAAAATAGAAACAATGAAAGAAACAATACTAAAGATGGATATTATATTTATAGATTATTAAATCGTTTTATTTGTTGTTTTTTGGCCAGGTCATGTTCCCGCCCCTCTGCCCGTATGCTGGTGGTGGGCGTGTTCATCTTGGTACTGGTCACGTCCATGGCGATGGTTCTCTATTTCCTGCCTGGCTGTACCTTCACTAAGGTGTGTTTGTGTGTGCCTCCTTGCGTTTGTGTGTGCCTCCTTGCGTTTGTGTGTGCCTCCTTGCGTTTGTGTGTGCCTCCTTGCGTTTGTGTGTGCCTCCTTGCGTTTGTGTGTGTGCGTTTGTGTGTGCCTCCTTGCGTTTGTGTGTGCCTCCTTGCGTTTGTGTGTGCCTCCTTGCGTTTGTGTGTGCCTCCTTGCGTTTTGTGTGCGCCTCCTTGCGTTTTGTGTGCGCCTCCTTGCGTTTGTGTGCGCCTCCTTGCGTTTGTGTGCGCCTCCTTGCGTTTGTGTGCGCCTCCTTGCGTTTGTGTGCGCCTCCTTGCGTTTGTGTGCGCCTCCTTGCGTTTGTGTGCGCCTCCTTGCGTTTGTGTGCGCCTCCTTGCGTTTGTGTGCGCCGGCTTGCGTTTGTGTGTGTGTGTGCTTGCGTTTGTGGTTACTGCATCGGCCTCCACAGCTACGGGGTGGTGTGTGTGTTCACCGTGTTGATCCTCTCTCCCCAGAATGGCTGTCCTAAGGCTAACTCCTCCACTCCTATGGAGCTGGTCTATCCTAAAAGCACCAATGGGGAGCTGTTTCCTTGGAATGAGCTCCGCCTCCCAGCCAGTGTACGACCTGTAAACTACGACCTCTCCCTGACCCCTAACCTGACTTCCATGACCTTCACCGGCCGCACCATCATCAACATGATTATACAACACAACACCAAGCGTGTCGTTTTGCACAGCTCTGAGATCAATATCATCAAGGCAACCTTTCAGGTAACAATGCTACGAACATTGACTATTTAATCGGAAATGGTAATATTTTATTATTGAAAACGTAACTGTTATTGTTCTTATGTAACTTCCTTACTTGCAATGTGAAGAGAGTAAGAGTTGCTTTCCCTGTGGAGATAAATGATATATTACTTAGCAAGGGAAACATCATTAAGCTAAATGTTTTTACCTAGTTAGATTGTTTCACCTTGTTAAATACTTTTTACTGTTACCCTTCTAGGTTGGAGAAGGTAAGAGTGTTGAGGTGAAGGTGTTGGAGTATAAACCATGGCAGCAGATAGCTGTCAGCTTCCCAGGGGATCTGAAGGAAGGCCAGGTGTGTGTGTTAACATTGGACTACACAGCCAACCTTTCACACACCTACGACGGCTTCTATAACAGCTCCTACAATGACAAGACTGGAGCCAAGAGGTATGCAAAACACTCTAAAGACTATTTACTAAAGTTTGTCCTAAAAATAACAACATAACTCTGTGTGAATGCAGTGAGACACATTCTTTAAGTGTGAACTTGAGTGTATGTTGACCTATGGTAAACTTCAAGCCTAGTCCTTGCTCTCTGTGACTGAGTGATTCTATTTAACCCTTAGGGTCCTAGCTGCTACACAGTTTGAGCCTCAGGCAGCCAGAAAGGCCTTCCCCTGTTTTGATGAGCCAGCCTTTAAAGCCACTTTCCTGGTCAGGATCACCAGAGAACCTGAATACATCGCTCTGTCCAACATGCCCAAGGTACACTGTATGTGTGTGTGTATGCGTGTGTGAGTTTGCGTGCACCTGTGTATTTTTAAGTTGTCAACACATTTTGTAATGTATATTTACATCAAATGATTATTGGAGACGCTTCACATGAAGAATGCCAGTGTGTAAACCATCTGTTAATGAAACTATGCACTAACTACTAAGTCAATCTGGATAAGAGCGTTTGCTAAAATATAGATGTAATCTGTGTTGTTTCCCAGGCTAAGACGACTACATTACCCAGCGGCATGCTGGAGGATGAGTTTGAGCAGACTAGTGTTAATATGAGCACCTACCTGGTGGCCTTCATTGTAGCCAACTTCACCAGCATCACTAGAAATGTGTCCAATACACTGGTACGTACAGAGTCCCTGTCCTATGGCCTGCAACACACTAGAATGCAACTCTGTCTACTCTGTGCCTACCCCCCACAACTTTGGTTCTATTGTATTTATTCCACGTGTGTGTGTGTTGCAGGTGTCTGTGTACTCTGTGCCAGAGAAGAAGGAACACACACAATATGCTCTGGACACCGCGTCCAGGTTGCTGCAGTTCTACAATACCGTATTTGACATCGACTACCCTCTGAGGAAACTGGGTGAGAGGAGAGACAGAAACACACAGACAGACACTCTGCCCTCACACAATTAGCTCAACTGATGAACACCTTTTACATGTAGTAGTTAAATAAATGTTCAATAAAAAATGAAGAGATGAATAAAAACAATGTGAGGGAAAAGTCTGTCTTCAATTATGTGACACAAAATACACTGGTATTGACCCCTCCACGTTTCTGTATCTCGCTCTCTCCGCTCCTTTCTTTCTTCCCAGACCTGGTTGCTATCCCAGACTTCCTGGCGGGAGCGATGGAGAACTGGGGTCTGATCACCTTTAGAGAGACCAGCCTTTTGGTACAAAACCAGTCCTCTCTTCTCGACAAACAACTAATCGCTAACGTCGTAGCCCACGAACTCGCTCACCAGGTGTGTAGACGATTCCGCGGCGATGGGGAACGTGTGTGTGTGCACGTTGGCAGTCTTAATGCTGTTTTGACGTTTGGTTAAGAAGCGCTGCTGTTCTTATGCAGTTGCTTTAACAGTGTCTAATGCTCTTATGATGTTATAAAGCTGCCGTAACACTCTTCTAATGCCGCCATGTGTCAGTGGTTTGGGAACCTGGTGACGATGCGCTGGTGGAATGACCTGTGGCTCAGCGAGGGCTTCGCCACCTACTGGCAGTACGCATCTCTAATGACAGAGTTCCCACAGCTGTACCTAGTAAGTAGTACCACGTCACGTGTGCGTGTAAGTGCTGTGCAAGGGGTCAATGTAGATTAAGATGGCCGCGGTAGAATGACCTCTCTTCCATCTCCAGGGCAATGTGTTCCTGGAGGAGCAGTTCAAGGCGATGGCCAAAGATTCTCTGAACTCCTCCCACCCAGTCTCAGTGTCGGCCCAGGTGAACACACCTGAACAGGTGTCTGAGATGTTTGACTCGATCACCTATGAGAAGGTACTTCGATTACATTATTCGCCTTTACAACTTAATTGATTAGTATAGTGAATGATATCGAGTCCTATGGTCACAGCAGTGATGTGTGTTGTTTTTGTGTGTGTTTGTTTGTTTCTAGGGTGCGTCCCTCCTGCTGATGTTGAACTCCACCCTGCCAGACGGTCAGTTCAGGAAAGGTCTCCTCGAGTACCTGCGTCAATACAGAGGATCTAACACTGTTACTGACGACCTCTGGAACAGCATCACACGGGTAGCAGTGGTCTGTCTGTGAAACCCTGTCTCTGTTTCCTGATTTTTAGTTGTTTTCACAGGTTCCTTATTTTGTGTCTGCAAAATCTGGTGTAGTACCCTTCCCCCTTTCACACCATCACCCTGCATGCGTATTGTGTGTGGAGATGTCTTGTCTATTATGTTAGTACTACTGATGGGGATGATTCTCCAGCTCTCTCTGGCCCAATGTGACAACTAGTAATATAAGTAGTCGGGCTGCCCCTTACAACAACAACAAAAGATTGGTCGACTGAGGGAAAAAATGAAACGTGTATTTTTCCATATGTTTGAATACAATCTACTGTATCTAGGCTACTGAGCTTGTCTGATGCTTTAAACACTGTGATTAAACATGAAGAGACACAAATCACCATTACGCTCCTGAAGTTGCCGGTAATAGGCTACACCAGCCGTCGGCAACCTTTTCCGTTTGGAGTGCTAAGTTATCGTACCATTTCTACTGATCTGCGTGCAAGTTATAATTTTCATATAATGTAAAAGTAACATCTATTGCCATTGCCAATATATAAAAATACCCAACATAAAACCAACAAATAAAAACATTGCAGCCCGCAGGTAGAAAATATCCTGATAAGTATCTAAGAATCACATTGGCTACGTATGGCCTGTCTACAAGTAACTTGAAACATTGTCAGCTATTAACTTGGTCTGGCCCCGATGCTCGTGCTAGCAAACTTCCGACACTGTATAAAATCTGACCATATCCTCCTGATTCCTGCTTACAAGCAAAAACTAAAGCAGGAAGTAGTCGTGACTCACTCAATGCGGAAGTGGTCAGATGACGCAAATACTAAGCTACAGGACTGTGTTGCTAGCACAGGCTGCAATATGTTCCAGGATTCTTCCGATGGCATTGATGTGGTGTACTCCTCAGTCACTGGCTTTATCAATAAGTGCATTGACGATGTCGTCTCCACAGTGACCGTACGTACATACCCCAACCAGAAGCCATGGAATACAGGCAACATCCGCACTGAGCTAAAGGGTAGAGCTGCCGCTTTCAAGGAGCGGGACTCTAACCCGGAAGCTTATAAGAAATCCCGCTATGCCCTCCGATGAGCCATCAAACAGGTAAAGCGTCAATACAGGACTAAGATTCAATCCCACTACACCGGCTCCGATGCTCGTCGAATGTGGCAGGGCTTGCAAACTATTACAGACTACAAAGGGAAGCACAGCTGTGAGCTGCCCAGTGACACGAACCTACCAGACGAGCTAAATTACTTCTATGCACGCTTCGAGGAAAGCAAAACTGAAGCATGCAGGAGCGCACCAGCTGTTCTGGATGACTGTGTGATCACGCTCTCTGTAAACGATGTAAAACCTTTAAACGGGTCAACATTCACAAGGCCGCAGGGCCAGACGGATTACCAGGACGTGTACTCGGAGCATGCGCTGACCAACTGGCAATAGTCCCTGTGCCAAGAACACCAAGGTAAACTGCCTAAATGACTACAGACCAGTAGCACTACAATTGACCGTTGCAGCTCTAGCAGGGCAGAAATTTGATGAATTGACTTGTTGGAAAGGTGGCATCCTGTCACGGTGCCACATTGAAAGTCACCAAACTCTTCAGTAAGGCCATTCTACTGCCAATGTTTGGCTATGGAGATTGCATGGCCGTGTGCTCGATGTTATACACCTGTCATCAATGGGTTTGGCTGAAATGGCCAAATCCACTAATTTGAAGGGGTGTCCACATACTCTTGTATGTATAGTGTATTTGCCACTGCTTGACTAAAAAAAATTATTCAACCAACAGCCTATCGATCAAACAATCGACCAGTTGATTAAATTGTGTTAGCCCTAATTAGTGGACATATATCATTGATTATTGTTTCTGGATGTGCCAGGTCCAAGTGCTTCCCCAGCAGGAGAGTGTGTCAGACATGATGAGAACATGGACACTGCAGAAAGGCTTCCCATTGGTTACCGTCAGCCGCAAGGGTGGTGAGGTGACCCTCACACAGGAACACTTCCTGCTCTCCACAGACAACACCACACACACCTCCAGGTGAGATGCATGCACACACATATGCGCGCGCGCGCGCACACACACACACACACACACACCAACCTGTTTTGTTTTTTTGTCCTCAGCCTGTGGCACATCCCTGTGACATACGTGAATGACAGCTGTAGCTCCGCCCCTTCCTGCAGACAGATGTTCACTCTGAGGAATAAGACCGGTATAACACATTCAACTTCTGTACATTGAGCTGGGTAGCTGTCATTTAGTTTGACTTAATGTTATGCATTGTCTAGTTCGTGTGACAGGCTTGTATAGTACTTAGTGATGTTTGGCCTGCTGGTTGTATGCTCTGAGGTAAGAGCATGTTCATGTGTCTGAGTGCATTGTTCTGTGTTTTCCTCTTAGCGACTCTGAAGGTGTCAGAGAGTGTTAAGTGGCTGAAGTTGAACTACATGAACACAGGCTTCTATATAGTTCACTATGGAGACGAGGGCTGGGCAGCTCTCATAGACGCTCTAAAGACTGACGTCAGCACACTCACACCCCACGACCGCACTTCGCTCATACACAACATCTTCTCCCTGTCCAGGTCAGTGTGTGTGTTTGTACTGTGGCATGGTCCACTCAATGGAGGGAAATACTCGCTAGATGATATCTCTCAGAAGGATGGGATTTCATTTTTTTCAGACTGTGGTCGTTGCTGTAAAAAAAAATGTGTTCTCAGTCAACCTACCTGGTAAATAGTTAAGAAATGTATGAATTGGAGGCCTTTCTTAATACTCTGCCTGGACTTGTACGATTACCTGAACATGTCTATATGTTAGATGTTTTGGATGCTCAACTGAACAGACAATGGACACACACAGACTAAATTGATTCATATCTATTCATTTTTTTCTCTCCCGCTCATCAGGCTGGGTCGTGTGTCCTTCCGTCAGGTTCTCAGCCTGTTGGACTATACTACCAATGAGACTGAGACTGCTCCTCTGACAGAGGCCCTATCACAGCTCAGCTCTGTCTACAGACTACTGGACAAGAGACCGGAGCTAGGACTGGTGGCCCGCATGAAGGTACACACTAGATTGTCAGGTACCTTGTTCTGGGGCCTAGTCCCACCATTTGGGACAAACTGACTGTGCTAACGTTCTCTTTGTAATGTGTGTTCCAGGCGTACATCTTGGGTCATTTTGGCCCTCTGATGGACAGTCAGGACTGGGGAGTGGAGGAGAGCGTCTCCAGTCAGGAGCGGAGGTCAGCCCTTCTAGAGGTGGCATGTAGTCTTGGACGGCAGAACTGTACTGACCAGGCCACGGCCCTCTACGAACAGTGGACCAACTCCAACCAAACCAATCGGTACACACATGGACTGAATGAAAATTGTTCAAACGATGTAGTAAAACACAATTATATTTTGGCTTCTGATGGGGTGCAACAGTTGAACTAAGCTCATGAGGCATTTATTAGGCATTTATAATATTCTTCAAGTATCAATGGCTATATATCATGAATGTAAAAGGTCCAAAACGTATGTATTTATCGTATATTGCCCCTTTATGATATAAACAATGAAGACAGGCTTGCTTGTTTAAAAAAATATATACTATTAGATATTTTGGCTGCCATTGTCTTCATCAGAAATGAGTAAAGCTAGTGATGTGATCTTATGGTAATGTAGTGATGTGTTGTCTCTTCCAGCATCCCAGGTGATCTTCAGCGAGCAGTGTTTTCTGTAGCAGCCCAGTCTGACTCTGGTTGGTTGTCTCTGCTGGACACCTACAGACTCACCACTTACGACTCGGAGAAACGCAAGATACTGCAGGCCCTCGCCTCCACACAGGACCCACGACGCATCGTATGGTGAGGGAGACCGGGTGGGGTGGGGTACATGGTAGAGGTCTTCACGGATCTACCTGAATAACCGCGACCAGAATTCAAAATGGTTTCACTGGTCTGAGTCGGATCTGATATGAATGTCTCAGGTATGTGTAGTTTTAACTGACCCATTCAGATCCGAACGCGACTGCTGCAGTGGAGGGAGAGAGAGAAATCATGTAATTTATGCTGCTGGTCTTTGCTTTTCCTGAGAGTGGTGCTGGTTGGAAGCAATAAGCTACAGTCATAGCCTCCGTGTGGGGAAAAGGTTAGGAGATATCTAATCAATGATGGAATGGAAAGTTAAAGGATGAGCTACAACAATCAAGAGCCAACAGGTAGGCTGCTACTTTATATTCTGAATGGAGTTGTTGTTTGTAACTGTAGGATGAAAAAGCGCATGCAGCTTCAATTAGCCTAGATGGTTAGTTAACCAGGTTCTCCTGGTTTGATGCAGTCAAGACGGGTACTATGTAATCATATTGGATGATAAATAACTTAGCTACAGTATGGCAGCTTTTAGTCTACTATAGTGTGAGCTGGCTTGTTTGGTTGCGGTCTCTCTCTCCCTGTACCCTGTGTCACCCGCACAGCACGGCCCCTGCTAGATCGTCACCTCTCTCTACCTCCTCGCCCATGTGCTTAATCAGCTCTGGGTTAGTAAAGTAGCTTAAAAATGGATTTTTCTGCTGCTTCCCTCACTCGGGTGGGGTCTGGATCCGACGAGGTCTAAACGGAACCAATCTAGTTGTCCTTGGGTCCGTTCGGGAACGGGTCTGTATATTTAAAAAAAAAAAAAAAAAAGTGTGTGTGTATATATATACCCAACCTGGTTTTTACATGTAAGTTTTATGGTGGAGAAGAGGAGGAAACGCTTGTGTGTCATTGGTATATAGAGTTGCCCAGTTGCCCAGTCCTGGTATATAAGATACATGTGTGTGTGTGTGTGTGTACAGTACCAGTAAAAAGTTTATTCCAGGGTTTTATATTTGTTTGGGTCTGGACTGGAATTCCCAGGTCCATTTCAGAACTGGTCCAGCTTTTTGGACCAGTGAAGGCCTCTAGTCCATGGTACTTAATCAATCAATATACAGACGATTAACTGGCCAACTTAACCTCTACCCAGAGGTTGTGTGGAGAGTCACAGTTGTAATTAAGCTGTTCCCAGATATGTTTGTAGTGGTGTGTGTCTCTGCAACACTCTAAACACATCCTCCTTCAGGATTCTGAGTACGGTGCTCGAGGGAGGGATTATCCACACCCAGGAGCTGCCACTGGTCATCAGCACTGTGAGCGACGGCTTCGCTGGCCACTTGTTCGTCTGGGACTTTGTCAAAGAGAGCTGGGACAGGATCATAGAGAAGTGAGTGCCTGTAAAGAATAAGATCAATTATACGTTTACATACTTACACCGTCAACATACAGAAATGGACACATAAACAATACAGTTTCCCAATTAGAATCTATGGCCCTGTTTTGATTGCATGATGTGGAGATGTGGCCTGTTTGGATTGGCTGTTGTGAAGATGTGGCCTGTTTTAATTGACTGTGTGTGTGTAGGTTTCCAGTGGGGTCTTATTCCATCCAGAGCATCGTCAAGTCCACCACCTCCCAGTTCTCTACTCAGACACACCTGGAGGAAGTGAGCTGACACCTCAGAACCATGCTGACTATATCATGTCTGTGTATCAGATGCGTAGAGTCCTCTTCTCTCATGTCAACTCTTGTCTGTGTAGGTCCAGGGTTTCTTCTCCAGTCTGAAGGAGCGGGGCTCTCGGATGCGTAGCGTCCAGGAGGCTTTAGAGACCATCAGACTGAACCAGCACTGGATGGACAGGAACCTCGCAACACTTAGAGACTGGCTCTAACATGGCCGCTGGGCAACTGTAGCCCCCGACAACCCGCTCTGGGGACCGTGTTGGCATGGCAACAGCAGCTTTTGCACTGTCGTAGGGCTTGTCTCAGATCTCATATTCCCCTTATTGTTCCTACTTTTTAAAACTACTTTTCGCTAGGGGTGGGCACAGTTAATCGAATATCCGGATATACGGACAGACTTGAGTGTTCATTTTTGGAAGAATCAAAATTAGAAGCTTGTTTTTTTTTTTTTTTTTTTTTTTTTTTTTTTTATCAATGGAAAAAGCTTTGTCTAAATTAAATTAAGCAAGGCAACAGTAAACATGTTGTCCCCCACAAATTATGCAGAAATCTAAATGGCAGAAAATCCATCATGGCGGACCTTATTGTCTTTGTGAGGAGAGGAACCTCTGTACCGAATGTCATGACATTAGGACAAACGGGTGAGGGGCGTGACCTTTCATAGTTTGCATTTTCAATCTCGTTATAGCGCCACCAACTGGCCTTAACTGTAATTTTGTAAATGCCGTATCTCTATGGCAATATGCATTATTCACCCAAGTTTCGTCAATCGGACCAGTGCTATCTGAAATATTGGGCGTAAAGACAGATCGGGGAGGACAATTATACTTGGGACATTTTTACCTACAAGGATATACTGATAACTGCCAAAATAAAGTACACACCAACATAGTGTCTTAATAGGGCGTTGGGCCGCCAGAACGGCTTCAATGCGCTTTGGCGTAGATTCTACAAGTGTCTGGAACTCTATTGGAGGGAAGCGTGAGAAATTCCGTGAGAAATTCTATAATTTTGGGTTTTGTTGATGGCGGTGGAAAACACTTGTCTCATGCAACGCTCCAGAATCTCCCATAAGTGTTCAAGAACGGGTGACTGATCCACCCACCCACACTCTTTAAACCCCCTATGCTGCTTTGACACCCCTCTTTCAAAGTAACAGATATCTTCTAGCCGTGGTGGGCAACTGGACATTTTTATACATGACCCTAAGCAGGATGGGATGTTAAATGCTTAATTAACCCAGGAACCACACCTGTTTGGAAGCACCTGATTTTTAATATACTTTGAATCCCTCATTTACTCAAGTGTTTCCTTTGTGTTGGCAGTTACCTATACCATGACATATGAAATTCTTAATTTTAATAAAACAACATTTTGAATGTAGCTAGTTTTTATAACGGTGTGTTGCGCTACTGCTGCACATTTAGGCCTACAGGCTGCCCTGACATCGGCATGCAGGCACTCATCTTACTGAGTTTTCACAATACCTGACAGATCATTGAAAAACACTCACCAGAAAACCTTTTTGTGACAGACTCGGTTCCATCTGGGTGAAAATCAGACTTGCTGTTAGCCAACCTCCTGGAGGAAAGCAGCATGTCCGCTGTTTACCTCTGCCATGTGCATTTTCGTCATTCTGATTGGTCGGCAGTCAATATCCGGATATCCGAAAAAGTATCACGATATATTATTTGAGTAGTAAAATAATTTCAAAGGCCCATCCCTACTTTGCGCAATGATCAGAAGTAGTGCACTTTACTGTATAGGGAACATGGTGTTATTTTTAGGCTTGTCCTATGAGTTTATTTAGCTCAGGGTGAACTCAAATTCCTCTATGCTGTCGAGCAAACTTCCCCTACAGCTTTCACCACGACACCATGCCTGGATACAGCAGCCCGTCTCTCTTTCTTTCAAACTCGACGTGCTTCACATTGTATGGCGGTAACTCGCCCCTTCCGCCACCACATAGTGTATGTGTAGCAGCTACCTGAGAAATAAGGAAAGGGAATACAGGAAGAGAACATGCTGTGTGTCATCAACGCTGGCCACGTGTCATCAGTATGGGTCACCTGTGAAACTCATGGTGCAGTGACTAACTGCTCTCTCAGACCCTGGCCCTGACACCAACCTCCTCATGACTGTCCTACTGACTGTGAGCAGTGGGGGAGATGGGAGAATGTCTGTTGAAGGCCAGAGTTGGGCTACAGAGCTGATACACAATACTACCCAGGCTTCAGCCAGAACATGTACGGCTACCAGTAACATGTTGAAGGAACATGAAAATACATTCTCACTGTTTAGATGCTCCCAAAGTTCTACTTTACCACATTTCCACCACTAGGTCTTTTATTTAGACCTCAAGAACTATTGGTTGGATAGTGGGAACGTTGCTGAAACGTTGTTTGATGAATCTTGAAGCATCTCCCCCCCCCCCAGCACTCCCTGTGAGCATTTCTTCTGTTGATGTAACTTTATTTGTTACATTTTGACAGTTAAAGGAAAACTCCACCCAAGATTGATCTTTTGGTATTTATTTCATTAGTCCATTGTTGATCTGGTCCCAAAACTGCTTTTCTACTTTTCCTTTGCATATGAGGCGATCTGTGTACAGAATATTTCACTCTCACAATGCTTGTAAAGATGTAATTATTATTATTACTCCTATCTCTACCTTGCTTTTTGCTTGTCCTATTTTGTGTGAGAAGATCTCTCACTTGTTGTTTTAAGTTTGGTTTCTGTTGTGTGTGTGTGTGTACAGTGTGATACCACGTAGACATAAGAGTCCCGGTCAAATGGTTTTGTTTTTACTAAACAATGACGTATACTGATTTATAATGTTGGCTCACTTCAATGCCTCATGTTGGAATATGGCAGCGTTTCCTAAACTCACCAAAAAGGTGAATGTTGTGGTTAATATACAGGGTCGCCTGATAATGTCTCTGTCTTTTCCATTAAAGGACTTGACAGTGAGTGACCCAACAGTGTTGCGTCTGTAGAGCTGGGTAGAGTCGTTTTCTATGCCGTGTCTGTAGTCCAACAAAGTGTGGATAATCAGAAAGTAATTTCACCAGTTTAAGTTCTGTGATTGGTTAGCCTGGCTCAGTCAGGGCTAGGTTATGTTGTCTCGCTGTGTGCGAGGTTTATGGTATTCAGTTCTGTATGGTAGCCTTGTTGTTGACGTAATTGTTTCAGCCTCCCGGCTGGCTCTGTTAGAGTTCCCTGTAGGAACAGATCTAGGGCCAGTTACCACCACCAAAGCCAATGAAGACCCTGGATCTGTGTTTAGGGGCATCTTCATGCTACCTCCTCTCTGCTACAGCAGCACTGGTCAACCACTGAATGTCCTGAAGGAACTCTTCTATTACAAAACAGCATGACCAATGACTGAGTGTCTAGCTAGCTCCTCTTCTAATCTAAAGCCTCAGATGTCTGTATGTCTCTTGTTGGTACTGGCTCATTCTGAAGGAGGATTCACTTCCCTGTCTCACTCTGAATGTTATGTCATGTTGAAAACATTGGAAAAACCAGGTCATATTGGTGGTTATGATATTTATTTTGTATTTAACCCATATTTCACCAGGTAAGTTGACTGAGAACACGTTCTCATTTACAGCAGGGACCTGGGGAATAGTTACAGGGGAGAGGGGGGATGAATGAGCCAATTGATAGCACTATGAAATCATATGGTAGCTTTGGTACAGAATTGTGAATCATTGTTGATTTTTAGATGTTAATCATTCACTCACTCACCAGAAAACAACAGCCCGTACTGTACCTCAGAGCTCAGGGAGATATGTTAGTAACTGTTAACTCTTCACTGAACCTACTGGCATAAAGCCTACCTAACACTGCCACAAAGATGACATGTTATATAACCAGTCATCATTACAGCTGATGCAATCTCATGAAAATGGCCTTTTCCACTACGATAACTCAAACTATTATTTAGGTTTGTTAGATTTTATATCAAGTTAATTAGCCAACGCCTACATAATGACTGCTTGTTTTCTATGTCAGTCTTACGACAGTGTTATAATGCCTTATGACAGACGGTTTAGGTGAAGTGTATGAAGACCCAGATGGAGGTGGCATGTCTCTAGTTTATGATTCTATGTTAGTGTATTCCTATGCCAAGCTCACTTTGAGATTGTTGCTCATCATTTTAAACTTTTTTTGCACTGGGGTTGAATGATGGTGAAAAATGTAAGGCTCTTCATGCCATGAAAAAAAAAATATGAATAAAATTGTTTTCTGGACTTTCATTGCGCTGTGTTTTGTGTTCAGCAGGTCAAGTGTTAGCTTGGGATTTATCCAAATGTGCTACAGATAGGAATGTAATGTAGACTATACATAGAGTTGTTAGGACTGTATGCTTAATTACACAACTAGACCACCAGAGGCTGCTCTTTCCCCCCTCTCCCAGTGACGTCTCACTGTCTTCAGTCTTGCTCGTCATATTTGTGTGGTGGAGGGCTCATTTTAATACACCATAGATCATGTGTCTTATCATTCCTTTTCCCCATCACGAAAACACAATCTTTAAGATAATTTCTGTCATGTTTTGTACTCCAGACATACACAACTGCACCACCTATCGAGCCTTCACAAAAAACATGAAGACATGGCTAAAGGCCAATCCGACTTGGAACATAATCCCTAGCTGTGTATTTCAGTTTTCCATGTGTGTAGTTTGTGAGATGTGGAAGCACTGTTGCTTTTGTGCTATTGCTGTCTGCATGATACGTGTTGCTTGTCCTATGTTGCTCTGCGTGTGCTCACTACTCATTGTTTTTAATAACCTTCCCAGGGACTGCAGTTAAAAATTAGCCGGGTAGCTAAAACTGGCACATGTACTGAAACGTTTGATTAATGTGCACTGTCCCTGTAAAAATAAACTCAATCAATTCCTGTCATACACTGGAAATGGGGCTGTGTAAAAAATAATTCACCACCCCGTTCACGAAAATGGTTCGCTCCTACAGAGCAATGGGTTGCTATATAAAGCAGGCATTGAGGCATTGTTACTGTTCTTTTGAACGTTAGGTTACTCGTTTTGCCCATTCTACGCGGCTTTGAGCGTGGTATTATCATTGGTGCCATGCGCGCCGTTCACAGAAACGGCCAGCCTCCTTTTCACGCACGATAGTGTCTAGGGTTTACTGAGAATGGTGCGACAAAAACAAAACATCCAGTCAGCGGCAGTTGTGGGTGAAAACAGTTCGATGAGAGGTCGAAGGAGAATGGCAAGAATTGTGCAAGCTAACAGGCAGGCCACAAACAGGAAAATAACTGCGCAAAACGGCATCTCGGGAACGCACAACTCATCGATCCTTGTCACGGATGGGCTATTGCAGGACACCACGGCGGGTTCCACTCCCATCAGCTAAGAACAAGCAGCTCCAGTTGGCACACGATCGCCAACACTAGGCAATTGAGTGGAAAAACATTGCCTGGTCCAACGAAATCTGGTTCCTTTTGCGTCATTCTGATGGCAGAGTCAGCATTTGACATAAGCAGTATGAGTCTATGGCCCCATCCTGCCTGGTGTCAACAGAGTGGGGATTGTTTTCCTGGCACACGTTAGGCCCCCTAATACCAGTTGAATAACGTTTCCATGCCCCAAATAATTCAGGTCGTTCTGGGGACAAAGGGTGGTTCTGTGTATATCCACAGAAAGTAAAAACACTACTTAAAGTTGGCCCCAAAGTAACATTACTCGGCTGTACATGGTAACTACATAATTGTATTTGTAATGATATAAATGGGTGGCATTTAGATTTCATTGAATTAAAGTTACATGTAACGACAGACATGTGTTTACAGTGCCTTTGGAAGTTATTCAGACCCCTTGAGTTTTTCCACATTTTATTAGGTTACAGCCATACTCAAATGTATTTAAATAGTCTTTTCCCCCCTCAATCTACACACATCTAAAAACATGTTTTTACATTTTTGCTAATTTATTACAAATAACATCACATTTACATAAGTATTCAGATCCTTTACTCAGTACTTTGTTGATGCACTTTTAGCAGCGATTACAGCCTTGTATTTTTGGTATGACGCTACTAGCTTGGCACACCTGTATATGGGTAGGTTCTACCATTCTTCTCTGCAGATCCTCTCAAGATCTGTCAGGTTGGATGGGAGCGTTGCTGCACAGCTATTTTCAGGTCTTTCCAAAGATGCTAAAATCGGGTTCAAATCCGAGCTCTGGCTGGGCCACTCAATGACATTCAGAGACTTGTCCCGAAATCACTCCTGCATTGTCTTGGCTGTGTGCTTAGGGTCGTTATCCTGTTGGAAGGTGAACCTTCGCCACAGTCTGAGATCCTGAGCAATCTGGAGCAGGTTTTCATCAAGGATCTCTCTCTCTACTTTGCTCCGTTCATCTTTGCCTCGATCCTGACTAGTCTCCCAGTCCCTGCCGCTGAAAAACACCCCCACAGTATGATGCTGCCACCACCATGCTTCACCGTAGGGTTGGTGCCAGGTTTCCTCCAGATGTGACGCTTGGCATTCAGGCCAAAGAGTTTAATCTTGGTTTCATCAGACCAGATAATCTTGTTTCTCATGGTCTGAGAGTCTTTAGGTACCTTCTGGCAAACTCCAAGCGAGCTGTCATGTGCCTTTTACTGAAGAGTGGCTTCCTTCTGGCCACTCTACCATAAAGGCCTGATTGGTGGAGTGCTGCAGAGATGGTTGTCCTTCTGGAAGGTTCTCCCATCTCCACAGAGAAACTCTAGAGCTCTGTCGGAGTGACCATTGGGTTCTTGGTCAACTCTCTGACCAATGCCCTTCTCCCCCGATTGGTCAGTTTGGCCGGGCAGGCCAGCTCTAGGCCAGCATTTAAGAATGATGGAGGCCACTGTGTTCTTGGGGACCTTCAATGCTGCAGAAATATTTTTGTACCCGTCCCCAGATCTATGCCTCGACACAATCCTGTCTCCGAGCGCTACGGACAATTCCTTGAACCTCAGGGTTTGGTTTTTGCTCTGACATGCACTGTCAACTGTGGGACCTTATATATCCTCTATATAGACAGGTGTGTGCCTTTCCAAATCATGTCCAATCAATGGAATTTACCACAGGTGTACTCCAATTAAGTTGTAGAAACATCTCATAGCAAAGGTTCTGAATATTTCTGCCTTTTCTTTTAAACATTTCTAAAAACCTGTTTTTCGCTTTGTCATTATGGGGTATTGTGTGTAGATTGCTGAGGATTTTTAATTAATCAATTTTAGAATAAGGCTGTAGCACAACAAAATGTGGAAAAGGTCAAGGGGTCTGAATACTGTCCGAAGACACTGTATTTATTTATAGGAAGAGTGAACATTAATCAACATCAATATTACAATAATGCAACATCCATGTAAATGTAAATGTGTAAATGTGCCTGGGATAGCCAAAAGCTCATTTGCACCCCGCTGACCCCACTGATCCTCAACACTGGGGCCCCACAAGGGTGCGTTCTGAGCCCTCTCCTGTACTCCTTGTTCACCCATGACTGCGTGGCCATGCATGCCTCCAACTCAATCATCAAGTTTGCGGACGACACCACAGTAGTAGGCTTGATTACCAACAACGACGAGACGGCCTACAGGGAGGAGGTGAGGGCCCTTGGAGTGTGGTGTCAGGAAAATAACCTCACACTCAACGTCAACAAAACAAAGGAGATGATTGTGGACTTCAGGAAACAGCAGAGGGAGCACCCCCCTATCCACATCGATGGGACAGTACTGGAGAGGGTAGTAAGTTTTAAGTTCCTCGGCGTACACATCACGGACAAACTTAATTGGTCCACCCACACAGACAGCATCGTGAAGAAGGCGCAGCAGCGCCTCTTCAACCTCAGGAGGCTGAAGAAATTTGGCTTGTCACCAAAAGCACTCACAAACTTCTACAGATTCACAATAGAGAGCATCCTGGCGGGCTGTATCACCGCCTGGTATGGCAACTGCACCGCCCTCAACCGTAAGGCTCTCCAGAGGGTAGTGAGGTCTGCACAACGCATCACCGGGGGCAAACTACCTGCCCTCCAGGACACCTACACCACCCGATGTCACAGGAAGGCCATAAAGATCATCAAGGACATCAACCACCCGAGCCACTGCCTGTTCACCCCGCTATCATCCAGAAGGCGAGGTCAGTACAGGTGCATCAAAGCAGGGACCGAGAGACTGAAAAACAGCTTCTATCTCAAGGCCATCAGACTGTTAAACAGCCACCACTAACATTGAGTGGCTGCTGCCAACACACTGACTCAACTCCAGCCACTTTAATAATGGGAATAGCCACTTTAAACAATGCTACTTAATATAATGTTTACTTACCCTACATTACTCATCTCATATTTATATGTATATACTGTACCCTATATCATCTACTGCATCTTTATGTAATACATGTATCACTAGCCACTTTAAATTATGTCACTTTGTTTACATACCCTACATTACTCATCTCATATGCTCTGTACCATCACTCATTCATATATCCTTATGTATATATTCTTTATCCCCTTACACTGTGTATAAGACAGTAGTTTTGGAATTGTTAGTTAGATTACTTGTTGGTTATTACTGCATTGTCGGAACTAGAAGCACAAGCATTTCGCTACACTCGCATTAACATCTGCTAACCATGTGTATGTGACAAATAAAATTTGATTTGATTTGATATGTATATACTGTACTCGATACCATCTACTGCATCTTGCCTATGCTGTTCTGTACCATCACTCATTCATATATCTTTATGTACATATTCTTTATCCCTTTACACTTGTGTCTATAAGGTAGTAGTTTTGGAATTGTTAGTTTAGATTACTTGTTGGTTATTACTGCATTGTCGGAACTAGAAGCACAAGCATTTCGCTACACTCACATTAACATCTGCTAACCATGTGTATGTGACAAATAAATGTGATTTGATTTGAGAAGGCCGATTGACCGAGTTTACTGTGTCAAAAATGGACAAAGCAGTTACTGCCGTTGTTAACCTGGAGGTGCTTTCCTTGAGCATGATATGTCAAAATATTGTAGAGGTGGAGGGGCAAGGCCATGCAGGATCTGAAAGAAAAGACGTGCATCTACATACTGCTTAAAGCTGTCCAGATTGAATAACTTATGTTTGTGAAAGATGTGACAATGGTGGTAATGGTTTGATTTATTATCAGAAATCGTAAGTGTTTGTAGAGTTTTATTCAATTGGTTTCAGAATAGTAGCTCTTGCTTGTGACCAGCATGTGAGGCAATATCTCAGATGTGAGATCTAGCATGCATATATAGTTTGGCGGCCTCCAGGGGAAGATAAGGTCTTATAAACCTCAAGCTGGATAATCCGAACTTGAAGCTGTTAACCGCCTTCTTTACTCGTTTCTTAAATGTCAAGTTGGAGTGTAACGGCTGTCGGTGGAAGAAGGTGAGGACCAAAGAGCAGCGTGGTACTTCATGTTATTTATTTAAACTGAACACTATCAAACAAAGAAACAAAAAGCACAACCGAAACAGCTCCGTCAGGTGCAAAACACACTAAACAGAAAATATCATCACCCACAAATCAAGGGTGAAAACAGGCTGCCTAAGTATGATTCTCAATCAGGGACAATGATTGACAGCTGCCTCTGATTGAGAACCATACCAGGCCAAACACAGAAATACCAACTCATAGAAAAACAAACATAGACAACCCACCCAACTCACGCCCTGACCATACTAAAACAAAGACATAACAAAAGAACCAAGGTCAGAATGTGACATGGAGTCCAAAATGACGCCGAGATACCAGAAGATAGACACAACTTTCAGATTCTCCCTAATGACTAGAACAGCTCTTTGGGAAGAATGAATGGTTTTCTTAAACAAGTACATACAAACAGTCTTGTCAATATTTAAATGCAGGCAAGAATCAGTCATCCATTTAGAAACCTGTATCATTTCTTCAGTTAACTTGTTTACTTGTTTGTTTTTTGAGTGTACGCACAGGACTGTATCATCTGCATGTTCACTTGTGGGCAAGCAAGTGGGAAATTGTTTATATAGATAGTAAACAGAAGGGTGCCTAATATTGACCCTTGTGGGACCCCAATGTTATAGTAAATAGAGTCTGACTGAGTGTCCCCCAGACGAACCCTTTGGCTTCTATTATTCAGATAGGAATACATCCAACTAATGGCTTCCGTGGACACATGAAGGGAGGATAGTTTGGATAACAGGACCTCGTGATTCACAGTATCAAATGCCATCCAAAAAGACATCGCCGACTTCACCACTTATATCCAGTTTAGATTTAATACACTCCAGAAAATGGCAATTGGCTGTTTCGGTAGAATGGTTAGTTCTGAATCCAAATTGCATTTGATATATGGAGTTGCCCTGATTGAGATGATCAGTCAGATGATCAGCCACCCTTGATAGCACTGGAAGAATGCTTACAGGTCAGGACTTTTCCACCAGTGTTGGGTCACCAAATTTTAAAACATGACATTTTCATACACAACTGAATGCATTCAACCGAAATGTGTCTCAACCCAACCCCTTTCAATCAGAGAGCTGCGGGGGACTGCCTTAATTGACATGCTCGAGCAGAAAGGAAGATTGTTCCACCTTGCAGGCTCGGAATTCAAACCAGTGGCCTTTTGGTTACTGGCTCAACGCTCTTAACTGCTAGGCTACCTTAACCCTACATGTTATGTACCCAACATCTTAGGGCTAGGCGTCCAGCTAGCGGGACAACTTCCAGTGAAACTGGAGGGCGTGCAATTCAAATAAATAATCAGAAAAATGTATTATGGATATTAAACATTTAGGTACATACAAGTGTCTTATATTGGGTGAAAGCTTACATTTTTGTTAATATAACTGCACTGTCCGATTTACAGTAGCCATTACAGCAAAAGCATGCCATGCGATTGTTTGAGGACGGCGCCCCACATCAAAATATTTTACCACCGGCACAGGTTTAATAAATTCAGAATAGTGATGAAATATTCACTTACTTTTTGAAAATCTTCCCTCTGAAAAATCTTGTCATCCAAAGGGTCCCAGCTATAACATGTAGTGTCGTTTTGTTAGATAAAATCCTTCTTTATATCCCAAAAAGTCAGTTTAGTTGGCGCCATCGATTTGAGTAATCCACTCGTTCAACATGCAGAGAAAGGAATCTGAAAATCTACCCCTAAACTTTGTTTCAACAAGTCAAAATACGTTTCTATTTACTCCTCAGATACCCTAAAATGTAAACAAACTATAATATGTCTTACGGAAAGAAGTATGTTCAATAGGAAACCGATCTTAGCAGGTGCATTCTGTATTCATCGTGCACGCATACACAAATTTCCAAGACTGTGTCCCTGTACTAAAACTCATATTTCTTATTCGTTTTGGAAGTTACAAGCCTGAAACCTTGAGCATAGACTGCTGACACCCTGTGGAAGCTATAGGAATTGCACCCTGGGAGTTAGAATTCAGATGCCCCTATACTTTCCATTGTAAGAGCATGGGCTCTCAAAAAAAAAAACTATTCTGGTTGGTTTTTCTTCGGAATTTCTACAAATTGCAAAGTGTTTTCTTTCCAATGGTACCAATTATATGCATATCCTGGCTTCAGGGCCTGAGCAACAACAGGCAGTTTACTTTGGGCACGTCATTCAGGCTGAAATTGAGAAAAAAGGGGCCTATTATTAAATTAAGAGTATTTGAACTGGTGAACTGCAACTTCCCTGCTGTACCCTAGCTCTTATCCAATTGACCATTCAATAATAATCTTCTAGTACATTAACTACAGTAATTATGCATTATGTAATGGCATGTTGAGAATGTGCTACCTGATACCATTATACGGGTCTGTGAAGTCAAACCCATTGTATGTGTGCCAATGGGCTTGACCTCCATACATTCTTACAGTGCATACCACTATATGGGTAGTGTGTGTCTGAGGGTGGTGTGTGCCACTGTGTGTATGAGGATTGGTATGTGTGTGTGTCACGTGACTACTCGAAGATACATATGATGGTGGCATTTTCAAAGAGCAACTACCCTGAGCTTTTGTTAGAAAAATAGACTTTTATTAGAACTCAAACTAAGTAAGTATGAAAGTACATAACTGTGGTAATATCCACTGTATAGCAAAGTTAGATATAATACCATACACCGGAATGACCTACTGTAGCCCTACCTGAGTGCTAGTTACCTGAGTGCTAGTTACCTGAGGGCTAGTTACCTGAGGGCTAGTTACCTGAGGGCTAGTTACCTGAGGGCTAGTTACCTGAGGGCTAGTTACCTGAGGGCTAGTTACCTGAGGGCTAGTTACCTGAGGGCTAGTTACCTGAGCTTTGGGCATTTTTCAGAAGTAATAAACAATAAGATAAGTTACATACAGTATGTATAACGCTAAAACGAACACTTCAGACACCGTCTACAAACACACACACCCATCTGTCCTTCATCACCTGAGTCTCTGCTACTCTATGTACATAATAAAACATCTGGAGTCTGTTGATGAGCTCAGACATTTTTTGCCATGCTGCTCACTTCACCCAAGGCCACCTCTATCATCTCTTCCTCCCGAATCATCATTTTATTAATCTGCTTGCCTTCCATCCCATCACCCTTCTCTTTGCCATCCATTCTCTCCATCCTCAGCACCTCTTTATCGTTACCTAGCAGCTCCTGCTCCTTTGCCCTCCACTTTTCCTCATCTCTTTCCTTCTCCTCTCTCTCCAGCTTCTCCTTCTTTCGGAGCTTCCAGAAGAAGCGCAGGTTCCTCTCTGGGTAGGCCACGTTAGCCAGCGGCAGCTTGAATATGGTGTTGGTTTCCGTGGTAAACAGAAGGAAGGTGAGGGCGGAGAGACAGAAGGGCCAGGTGCAGGCTGGCAGGCCAAACTGAACAAAGAGAGGGAGCGAGAGAGAGTCAGATTTCAGAGATTTACATTTTTATTTGTCACATGCGCTGAATACAACTGGTGTAGACCTTGCCGTGAAACACTTACTTACAAGAGTTAAGAAAATGTACTGGGCCAAATGTACGACCCTCTGTAGTGCCTTACAGTCAGATATCGAGCAGTTGCCATACCAGACGGCTTTTCAATCAGTCAGGATGCTCTCGATGGTGCAGCTGTAGAACTTTTTGAAGATCTGAGGACCCATGCCAAATATTTTCTGTCTCCTGAGGGGGAATAGACATTGTCGTGCCCTCTTCACACCTGTCTTGGTGTGTTGTACCATGTTAGTTTGTTGGTTATGTGGACACCAAAGAACTTGAAGCTCTCGACCTGCTCCACTACAGCCCTGTTGATGTGAATGGCCTTCCTTTTCCTGTAGTCCAAAATCATCTCCTTTGTCTTGATCATGTTGAGGGAGAGTTTGTTGTCCTGGCACCACACTGTCAGGTCTCTGACCTCCTCCCTATAGGCTGTCTCATCATAGTTGATGATCAGGCCTACCACCGTTGTGTCGTCGGCAACCTTACTGATGGTGTTGGGGTTTTGCTTGGCCACACAGTTGTGGGTGAACAGGGAGTATAGGAGGAGACTAAGCACGCACCCCTGAGGGGCCCCCGTGTTGAGGATTAGCGTGGCAGATGTATTGTTGCCTACCTTTACCACATGGGGGCGGCCCGTCAGGAAGTCCAGGATCCAGTTGCAGATGGAGGTGTTTAGTCCCAGGGTCCTTAGCTTAGTAATGAGTTTTGAGGGCACTATGGTGTTGAATGCTGAGCTGTAGTCAATGAATAGCATTTTCACATAGGTGTTCCATTTGTCCAGGTGGGAAAGGGCAGTGTGGAGTGCAATAGAGATTGCGTCATCTGTGGATCTATTGGGTGGTATGTGAATTGGAGTGGGTTTCTGGCATGCTGGTGTTGATGTGAGCCATGACCAGCCTTTCAAAGCATTTCATTGCTACAGACGTGAGTGCCACAGGTTGGTAGTCATTTAGAATTGTGGTCAGATTTGTCAAATGGAGGGCGAGGGAGAGCTTTGTATGAGTCTCTGTGTCAAAGTAAAGGTGGTGTAGAGTTTTTTCCATCTGGTTGCACATGTTACATGCTGGTAGAAATGAGGTAAAACGGATTTAAGTTTTCCTGCATTACAATCCCTGGCCACGAAGAGCGCCACCTCTGAATGAGCATTTTCTTGTTTGCTCTTAGCCTTATATAGTTAGTTGAATGTGGTCTTAGTGTGTTTTCAAAATGTGTTTATGTGCCCCACATTGTGTGAATGAAATTAGGCTACTGTTTTGATAACAGCATGACTGCCATATTCTCATAACATTGTACTTACTGTGGACATGACATTAGCGATGGCTGAGCCCAGATATGCACAGAAGAAAGCTGGTGAAGAAAAGGCAGTCAAATTCAGTCATATTGCTACAGCACCACCCATCCAAACCGTTAAGGCCTTTAACCAGTCATGTGACACAGAGACAAGAGGTCCCCAGTTGGCATCACAGTGTGAACTCACCACAGGTGATTGCCAGCAGGTGTACCTGCCAGGTGAGAGCGTAGAACATCCCTCCAATAGCGATGCAAGCTAGAACACAGTTATACCCCCACAGACCAAAGTAGATCGCCTCAAATGGAGCTGCCAGGGCCAGACCTTCAGGAAAAGAGCCCACACTGGAATTCACTCAGCTGTACGATACTGTCCACTTCAAATACCTAATCTGGAATACTCGTGTTGTGTGTAGTCTGGTGGTTATGTACGTGTGTGTGTCTACCTGAGACCATGCCGACTGCGGATCCAATGGTAGCGTGAGCACAGGTGATGGGAGAGGAAATGAAGAGAGCGACCATGAAGATTCCTCCTGTCCAGGGGTTATCACACCCATACACCTGGCCTATACCTACTGGCACTGCTGTGAACAGCTGAGGAGAGAGACAGAGAGATGATCAGACTCGCGTGTGTGTGTGCATGCATGTGTGGCCAGGGGCAATCACGTCATCAAAACCCACAGGCACCATACCACAGATGATCTGAGTGACACAAACACACCTTCTGACTCACATAGAAATCAGAATTGGACAAAAATAGTATGATGGTTGAAACCCTCAACACATGCACAAGAATGTATCCATATTTTTTGTCATTTTGAAAAGTTCTCGGACAAAGAGTCGGACAAAACCTCTAACCTACACCAGCAGCATAGCCTAGTGGTTAGAGCGTTGGACTAGGAACCGAAAGGTTGCAAGTTCAAATCCCTGAGCTGACAAGGTACAAATCTGTCGTTCTGCCCCTGAACAAGGCAGTTAACCCACTGTTCCTAGGCCGTCATTGAAAAGGAGAATCTGCTCTTAACTGACTTACTGCCTAATGAAGTAAAATAAAAATCTCAGTATGTGAACTATTTCTTGCATGTGGCCTTTCCAGATAGATGGGATTCCTAGAGCTACTGAATGACTCAGCCTGGAAGTTTCTAGAATACACCTGAACCACACAACATGCAGAAACACACAACACCCTGCTTTGTTTATTACCTTAGCTACGTTGACCTCAGCCCAGGTGATGTTGGCTAGTTCTGTGCGCGGCTGGATGAGGACTTGGGGGAAGTGGTGGTTGTAGTGGCCAGTAGCCACCATGTGGAGACAAACCAGGATGTTGAAGGGAAGAGTGAACACTGGCAGGTCCCAACGACTGTTAATGGACGCCAACGCACTGGACACTATAGGGCTGGAGGAGAGGAAGTTAATGTATGCTGCTCAACCACAATGATACATAATAACCTCTAATCTCTCCAGTAGTCACAAGTCACAGTCACAGTCGAGGTCAAATCTAGTCAAGCATCGTCAAATCTGGTTTTTACCATGTGGGGGAAAGTTATTTCCCTGTCCGTTCTGAGAAATGGTGATTGTCACAAGTCTATTAGTGCACTGCAGATTCTGGCTCGATATGTGCCAGTAAGACATGCTATAATAACTGACATTAGTGAAAGTGGGTTAGACAAGGTAGAAAGAAAGTCAGGAATGTCCTTTTGACCCGATGATGTGATAGAGGCAGACATGAATAAAGCTAGAAATAATAGAGGCAAAAAAAGTGGGTCAGTTTGACGTCATGATGTGATTCTGATCTTAATGGGCCAGATAGCCATCTTTTCCTGGTACTGAAAAGATTACATTATTCACATGTTTGATTCACGTGCAAAACCCCATGAGACAGTGGTTATCAGCTCATCTGATGGGTATCTGGTGGCACAATCTAACTCACCAGGTCATAGACATGACGATGTTGGGCAGTAGGAGCCACCAGTACCAGTCTCCAGCGTTAGAGAACACAGCCATCAGCAGCCCCACCAAGATCCCATTGTAACCATACAGCCCCGCTGCAATCGCACCCCTAAAAGAGAGACAGACACACACACAGTCAGAGATTGCATACGCACGTGTGCACGCACGCTCAGACACACACACACACACACCTGCTCTGTTGCAGTATGAGGGCAGAGATGGTGGCGAAGAGTGTGCCCACGAAGCCGTTGAGAGCCCACCAGCGGTTCTGCAGGATCAGCCCAGCAAAGATCACTAGGCCACTCAGAGGATTGTTGACAAACATGACCTGGGCAGCACCACGGAGAACCCAGTCTAGCAGCTGGAGCAGGAAGAACTGTTCTGGAGGGGGAGAATGGAGATGGGCAGCGGGTGAGGGAGAAAAAGAGAGTCATGTTCATAGAAAAAATATGATATATGTTTCTTCGCACACAAAGCTATAGATAATCTGGTCATTGTATGCAGGTTTCTGTATTCTCACACAGAAACATGTACATACAGTCCCCAACACAGGTCCTATGCAGGCTGTCAATTTGTAGAGAGATTTCAACAGAGCTGTATTGTATACCTTACTGCATTGTCTAAAGATTATGAATGTCTTTCTTTTTCAGTGTTGTCACAGTCCTTTTTGGGACGGTCCTGGGCTTGGGACGGTCTGGACGTGTTTTCTCTGCTCATGGACATTGCCATTGGACATAGAGTCAGAACCACACACTGTACAGTAAAATATGGAGTTCTAGTGTCTGTCCCTGTGTTGGATAATGACGAATGATGTATTTTCTTTGCTGGAAAAGCATTCTGTTGAATTCACTACCTCAAGGTATATATTAAGTGATGTGACGTTTTTATTTAATGATTTGTCAATGTTTTTGACTAACTGTATATAAGATAAACTTAGCCTATTTGGAGAAGTGCCATGTTAAAATATAATCCATACTTACTTTTCATCCACTCTGCAAACACCTCCATGTCTCCTGAGATGTAGGACAGTAACAGTAGCAGCCGGGCCTTGGCCTTCTGTTGGCAGGTGTGGACTGCAGACTTCCCAGCCTCGGCGTTTTCCCCCTGAGCCGCCTTCTGCTCCCCGCCCCCTGACACCTCTGGATCTGGGTTGGCCATCAGTGGCTGCTGCTCTTGCTGCGTGGAGGAGAAGAACAGAGAGTTAAACTTGCTGTAAAGCTGGACCCAGACAAAGAGCCAAGTCTATACATGTGTCAACTACTTCGACACAACATAGAAAACGTTCAACGTTGTTAAATTGTACAAATATTATACTGAACAAAAAATATAAATGCAACATGCAACAATTTCAAAGATTTTGAGTTACAATTCATAAAAGGAAATCAGTCAATTGAAATTAATTCATTAGGTCCAAATCTATGGATTCCACATGACTGGGCAGGGGTTGCAGCCATGGGTGGACCTGGGAGGGCATATGCCCACCCACTCGGGAGCCAGGCCCACCCACTGGGAAACTAGGCTCAGCCAATCAGAATGAGTTTTCCCCTACAAATGTTAACAAATTTGTGCACAACATTTTTGATAAATAAGCTTCTTGTGCGTATCGAACATTTCTGAGATCTTTTATTTCAGCTCTTGAAGCATGGGACCAACACTTTACATGTTGCATTTACATTTTTGTTCAGTGTATGTACAGTTCTTTCTATTGATAATGGTGTACCCTGTTATTTTATCTTGTTCTGTCATTCTTTCCTTCATCAACATTTTAGTAGGTATAGCTACTATTATTTTGTTTTAGTTAGCGCTTTGTGCATAATCTCCTAAAAACAACCCTCTGAGCAGCCTGGTGATGTCTTAAAAAACCACACACAAAGTGAATAAAATCGAATAAAATAAAATTGTATTTGCACCTAATAACAACACTTTACAGACTTTACAGACTTTACAGGTCGGCAGCGTAGCCTAGTAGTTAGAGCGTTGACCTAGTAACCGCAAAGGTTGACCTAGTAACCGCAAAGGTTGACCTAGTAACCGCAAAGGTTGACCTAGTAACCGCAAAGGTTGCAAGATCGAATACCGAGCTGATAAGGTACAAAGTCTGTTGTTCTGCCCCTGAACAAGGCAGTGAACCCACGGTTCCTAGGCCATCACTGAAAATAAGAATTAGTGAAATAATGGTGAAATAATGGAAAAATAAAACAGTGATATGCGTACTTATGAGCCCATTCTCAACAGTGCAGAGATAAAAGGAAGACAAATATTTGCTGAATAAAAAAAGGAAATAGTAAAACAATAAGGAGGCAGTATACAAAAAGTAGCAGTACTGAGTCAATGTGCCGGGATACCAAGTAATAGAGGTAATAGAGGTAATACAGTATGTACACTACCGTTCAATAGTTTGAGGTCCCTTAGGAATGTCCTTGTTATGAAAGAAAAGCACATTTTTTTGTCCATTAAAATAACATCAAATTGATCAGATCAGTGTAGACATTGTTAATGTTGTAAATGACTATTGTAGCTGGAAACAGCTGATTTTTAATGGAATATCTACATAGGCTCATTATCAGCAACCATCACTCCTGTGTTCCAATGGCACGTTGTGTTAGCTAATCCAAGTTTATCATTTTATCAGGATAATTGATCATTAGAAAACCCTTTTGCAATTATGTTAGCACAGCTGAAAACTATTGTTCTGATTAAAGAAGCAATACAACTGGCCTTCTTTAGACTAGTTGAGTATCTGGAGCATCAGCATTTGTGGGTTAGATTACAGGCTCAAAATGGCCAAAAACAAAGAACTTTCTTCTGAAACTCTATTCTTATTCTGAGAAATGAAGGCTATTCCATGCGAGAAATTGCTAGCAAACTGAAGATCTCGTACAACGCTGTGTACTACTCCCTTCACAGAACAGTGCAAACTGGCTGTACATGTTCTCTCTCATTTATTTTCCACAATGAGCAAATTTCTAATTTATCATAATGTAGGCCTACCAAAGGGGCCTACCATCAAAAAAAAATGGAGAAACATGAAAATAGCTGTTCTATCATTCAGCCTACAGTAGCAGCCAATGTGTGGTGTTAAATGTATGGCTACATTAAATGAGACATTTGAAAAAAACATGCAGGGCTTGATATTAACCTGTTTATCATCTTGTCACTCAGACAAGGAGGTGACTGAAAATGTTATTGTGTTGTTTGATGCAAAAAAAAGTATTATTCTTCCCATACTATTGTTACAGAGAATCAGACAAATTATGTTACCCTCTGTCTACTGGCTACTTAGATTATTCAAGCCTGTCTCAAAATACAACACTGCCCCTTTAAGACAAAAAAAGCTCTTTACCTGACTTGCTTTTTAAAAACGATGTCTAGAAAGGTACACATGCTATACTCTTGTAGGAAGCAATCACTCCCCTATTGCTGACTACAAATGATCTATAACTGGGCTAATAACTCACTAACTAGCAAAGGATATGAACAAAATGTGCATAAGTGGCAACATTCAGCTCTTGCTTTGATCCCAAAACAAGCACATCTACTCAGGACCACAGCTGTAAACACAGTCCAGTTTGAATTAAATGGCACAGATCATCCATACATGGCAATGGTCATATACAGAGCATTCGGAAAGAATTCAGACACCTTTACTTTTTCCACATTTTGTTACGTTACAGCCTTATTCTAAAATGGATTAAATTGTTTTTGTTCCTCATCTATCTACAGTTGAAGTCGGATGTTTACATACACCTTAGCCAAAAACATTTAAACTCAGTTTTTTACAATTCCTGACATTTAATTCTAGCAAAAATTCCCTGTCTTAGGTCAGTTAGGATTAACCACTTTATTTTAAGAACATGAAATGTCAGAATAATAGTAGAGAGAATGATTTACTTCAGCTTTTATTTCTTTCATCATATTCCCAGTGGATCAGAAGTTTACATACACAATTTAAAGGCAATGCTACCAAATACTAATGAACTCAAATATTTTGGGTAGCCGTCCACAAGCTTCCTACAATAAGTTGGGTGAATTTTGGCCCATTCCTCCTGACAGAGCTGGTGCAACTGAATCAGGTTTGTAGGCCTCCTTGCTCGTGCACACTTTTTCAGTTCTGCCCACAAATGTTCTATAGGATTGAGGTCAGGGCTTTGTGATGGCCACTCCAATGCCTTGACTTTGTTGTCCTTAAGCCATTTTGCCACAACTTTGGAAGTATGCTTGGGGTCATTGTCCATTTGGAAGACCCATTTGCGACCTCAATATATCCACATAATTTTCCTACCTCATGATGCTATCTATTTTGAGAAGTACACCAGTCCGTCGTGCAGCAAAGCACCCCCACAAGATGATGCTGCCACCCCCATGCTTCACGGTTGGGATGGTGTTCTTCGGCTTGCAAGCCTCCCCCTTTTTCCCCCATACATAACGATGGTCATTATGGCCAAACAGTTATATTTTTGTTTCATCAGACCAGAGGACATTTCTCCAAGAAGTAAAATCTTTGTCCCCATGTGCAGTTGCAAACCGTAGTCTGTCTTTTTTATGACGGTTTTGGAGCAGTGGCTTCTTCCTTGCTGGATGGACTTTCAGGTAATGTCGATAGGACTCGTTTTACTGTGGATATAGATAATTTTGTACCTGTTTCCTCCAGCATCTTCACAAGGTCCTTTTCTGTTGTTCTGGGATTGATTTGCACTTTTTGCACAAAAGTACGTTCATCTCTAGGAGACAGAATGCTTCTCCTTCCTGAGCGGTATGACGGCTGCGTGGTCCCATGGTATTTATACTTGCTTACTATTGTTTGTACAGATGAACGTAGTAACTTCAGGCATTTGGAAATTGCTGCCAAGGATGAACCAGACTTGTGGAGGTCTACAATTTTTTTCTGAGGTCTTGGCTGATTTCTTTTGATTTTCCCATGATGTCAATCAAAGAGGCACTGAGTTTGAAGGTAGGCCGTGAAATACATCCACAGGTACACCTCCAATTGACTCAAATGACGTCAATTAGCCTATCAGAAGCTTCTAAAGCCATGACATCTTTTTCTGGAATTTTCCAAGCTGTTTAAAGGCACAGTCAACTTAGTGTATGTAAACTTCTGAACCACGGGAATTGTGATAAAGTGAAATAATCTGTCTGTAAACAATTGTTGGAAATATTACTTCATGCACAAAGTAGATGTCCTAACCGACTTGACAAAACTATAGTTTGTTAACAAGACTTTTGTGGAGTGGTTAAAAAACGAGTTTAAATAACTCCAACCTAAGTGTAAATCAAATTTTGATTTGATTTGATTTACACTTAGATTGGAGTCATTTAAACTCGTTTTTCAACCACTCCACAAATGTCTTGTTTGATTTGATTTGATTTTAAGTGTATGTAAAACTTCCGACTTCAACTGTACACACAATACCCCATAATGTCAAAGCAATAACAGGTTTTTAGACATTTTTGCAAATGTATTAAAAATAAAAAACGGAAATATCACATTTACATAAGTTTTCAGAACGTATACTCAGTACTTTGTTGAAGCACCTTTGACAGCGATTACAGACTCAAGTCTTCTTGGGTATGTTGCTACAAACTTTTCACACCTGTATTTGGGGAGTTTCTCCCACTCTTCTCTGCAGATCCTCTCAAACTCTGTCATGTTTGATGGGGAGCGTCACTGCACAGCTACTTTCAGGTTTTTCCAGACATGTTTGATTGTGTGCTTAGGGTTGTTGTCCTGTTGGAAGGGAACCCTTCACCCTACTCAGGTCCTGAGCGCTCTGGAGCAGGTTTTCATCAAGGATCTCTCTGTACTTTGCCCCGTTCATCTTTCCCTCAATCCCGACTAGTCTCCCAGTCCCTGCCACTGAAAATCATCCCCACAGCATGATGCTGCCACCACCATGCTTCACCATAGGGGTGGTGCCAGGTTTCCTCCAGATGTGACACTTGGCATTCAGGCCAAAGAGTTCAATCTTGGTTTTATCAGACCAGAGAATCGTGTTTCTCAGAGTCCTTTAGGGGACTTTTGGCAACCTCCAAGCAGGCTTTCATGTGCCTTTTACTGAGGAGTGGCTCCGTCTGGCCAGTCTACCATGAAGGTCTTATTGGTGGAGTGCTGCAGAGTTGGTTGTCCTTCTGGAAAGTTCTCCCATCTCCACAGAGGAACTCTGGAGCTCTGTCAGAGTGACCATGGGGTTATTGGTGACCTCCCTGACCAAGGCCCTTCTCCCCCGTTGCTCAGTTTGCCGTCAGAGTTTGGACGTTCCAAACTTCATTCATTTAAGAATGATGGAAGCCACTGTATTCTTGGGGACCTTCAACGGTGCAGAAATGTTTTGGTACCCTTCCCAAGATCTGTGCCTCGACACAATCCTGTCTCGGATCTCTATGGACAATTCCTTTGACCTCGGCTTGGTTTTTGCTCTGACATGCACTGTCAACTGTGGGAACTTATATAGGGTATGAACACTTTCCGAATGCATTGTATGTCAATGGTCTATATTGGCCTACTGCAGCTCTGATTGGCTGTGCCGCATGGTCTGTGTAGGATACGGTCTCGTGTGCAACAGAGTCGTGAGCAATATAGTCCAATAGAGTCCTGGGTTCTACCTACAAATAAATATCTTGTATAGTTCATTTTGTTTCGATATGATGTATTGAAAGTGGCTAATATTGCCTTGATTCTCTCACAATTGTCACAGTAAAGGGAAATGTTGATAGTGTTAACTAACAGGAAAAACTTGAAGATCAATCCTGTGCTTCTCTCAGTGGGCTGATAATTCTCTACGCTCTGCATGGCAGTCCTTGGGAGCTGCTCGGCAGTCTCAGGCTACTGCGAACCCTCACACACATACAGCTTATAGGGAACATTGCATGTAGGTAAAGTGTAGTATGTGTGAGTGTGTGCATATAGTCTAGTGTGTGTGCATAGAGCCAGTGCAAGGGAGTCAGTGTAATACAGTTAAGATAAAGAAAATTGTCCGCGTAGCCATCTGATTAACCATTCAGCACACTTATGGCTTGGGGGTAGAAGCTGTTCAGGTGCCTTTTGGTCACAGACTTGGCACTCCATGACCACTTGCTGTGCGATAGCAGAGAGAGCCTATGACTTGGGTGGTTGGAGTCTTTGACATTTTTTAGGGCCTTACTCCGCCTGGTATACAGGTAGGAGTTCGGCCCCAGTGATGTACTGGGCCGTACGCACTACCCTCTCTATCGCCTTGCAGTCGGATGCTGAGCAGTTTTCATACCACACGGTGATGCAGCCAGTCAAGATGCTCTCAATGGTGCAGCTGTAGAATATTTTGAGGATCTGAGGGCCCAGGCCAAATCTGTTCAGCCTCCAGAGGGGGAAGAGGTGTTGTTGTACACTCTTCATGTGTTGGTGTGTTTGGACCATGATAGGTCCTTAGTGAGGTGGACACAGTGGAACTTGAGCTCTCGATTGATGTTATCATCATGATTATGACACACAAAGACCCGTCTATGGCCTGGCTTACCTTTGACTGGAATGCAGATGCAAGTTCTTGCGTTAAGGCACTATAGAAACTGGAGATATTCTTGGGAATATCCTACAGAAGATAAGTCATGTTAAAAAAATATTATTATATAATACTAGTGTACACCACTAATTGGTGTAGGTGCTGCAATGTAAGACAAATTCAACATTTAAAAAGTCAATTCAGCTTAAATATCTAAGTTGTCTGGACTTCAAAATGGGAAGTTGTTGAGCTGGTGTGGAATACTCCACAAACCTAATGAATAAAACAATGTTGAGTGAACTGAAATAGTGAAACTGAACTGAAAGTTTGCCACAACACCACAAATGGCTGAGTTGATCACACAAGAGAGTTCAGTTTGCTGAGATCAGCAACGTAAAATACTGTGTTGGCTTAAATACGTGTCTCATTAACATATTACCATGTGTGCTTTTCTGCATGATGTATTTAACTTAATTTTTTAAATCAATTTACATGTCAGGAACCAGTTTACAACTTAAACATTTATTTTAGAGGCTGAAATATGATGCATTAACCCAGATATATCAAAAAGTGAAGTGGATTTGTTCAAACCATTAGTGAGTTTGTTTTACCTGTTTATCTGGTGTGTGGTTAGTCAGAGCAAATTTGTAAGAACCCACTGTCTGCTTTCAACCAATTATTTTTAATAGCCATCTGTCAAAAACATAAATATTTCCATAATTGAGCAAACAGCTATTTTATAGGTAATCCATCTTCGTATCTCTTGGCGTAATGACTAAGGGGACAGTCGTTGGAACTGGGTTTGAGTTCATGGAGTTAAAATAGTTTAGCTGAGGATATTCTTATATCGTTAAATTGGGAGGACTTGAAATAAAATGTTTTAAAAAGATCAAGTTAACCAGCTGCAATATAATTTCCAGTTTACTCAACTGTTGAGACAACTTAAGAATGCATGTTGGCAGAACTTTTCTGTCAACAAAAGTTAAGTGAACTAGAAATTGTATTGTAGGTGGTTGCCTTGATTTGTAAAAAGTTGGCTGAAAACACTTTTTACAGTGTGCCCTTTTCAAAAATTCATCTCAGTGAACTAAACGAAAGAAAGAGGTGCAACTCTACTGCATTCGAAGAGCAGTGTGAAGAGCAGTGTGAAGAGCAGTGTGAAGAGCAGTGTGAAGAGCAGTGTGAAGAGCAGTGTGAAGAGCAGTGTGAAGAGCAGTGTGAAGAGCAGTGTGAAGAGCAGTGTGAAGAGCAGTTTGAAGAGCAGTGTGAAGAGCAGTGTGAAGAGCAGTGTGAAGAATGCAACTTCTTCTTGAATGCACACATTGAGTCAAACACAGGTGTCCCTCGACAACGTGGGCAACCAATAAAAAGCTGCATTCACACTGCTCTTCGAATGCAGTTCTAAGTTCTAAGGACCAAAACATGCATGCTTCAGTGCATTTGCTCTGAAGCTTTCCATTTCTTTTATCATATTAATATTCTACTTGAAATAAATGATGTAAACAAAGGCTCAGAAGCGTGAATGAAAGTCACACAGTCTTCTCATTTGCAGTGAGATTTATATTATAACCAACATTTTGTTCTGTTCTGTCATCAGTACCTCACCTTAAAGAGTGGCCATTGTTTATTTCTTTATAACGTTACTATTTAACATTACCCTTATATAATACTATCTACGTAGGATGAAGTATTGGCATGTCCAACTTTCCCTTTTTTTTTTTTACAAAGATCTGTGCCCTTCTGCACGACAGAAAATGTTGCCTCCATTTAGACAGAAAGGAAGACGAGAAGGATGAGTAGTGCAGTGTGTGTCCTACCTTTGTGCGATGTGGTCCAGGCATATATGTTTCCAGTAGGGCAGGGTGCTATGTGTGGCAGCTGCTGTGAAGCTGTGCTGTAGCAGGGCTCCCACCACTGTTTTTATACCTCGCACAACATTCCTACTCTCCTTCTCCATGAACAAGAGCGATAACGTTCAACCACGCGCAACTTAACTTTGATATGGAATGTGTGTGTGTGTAAGAGAGAGATGGCCTTGACCTACGGGTGTTCTATCAGCAGGTCCTGTCCAATAGCCAGCCACACAACTGTTAGCATCATGACTTTTGACCTGTGAGAGATTTACCCTATAGAGAGAGTTTTATCATTTTCCATACAGTGTTTCAATAAAACTTGAAGTGCACAATTCATTTTTTTTTAAATCCAATGGCAGATTGTGAGCATGTAGAAAAATGTGTCACTCTTACAATTTCATTATCCTTATGCGTAAGACAAATGATCAGACATTGAGGCATTGCATGCAACATTGATTAAGATCACCTATTTTATGTGACTTGCCAACTGATCACTATCACCTTTCTCCTTGAAATTCATCAACTAACGGTGTGTATCAATGATATTCAGATAATGAGTGGAATATTGTTATATAGAACCCAGGTATTTCAGCAGTGCATTTTACACTACACTATTCCAAATGGTAGAGTGACTCTTTCCACTTTGTTCTTTTGAAGAACACTGGTTGATGTAGAATGATGATGTAGTATTTAAAGCCACATCCATATAGCATTTCGTTTAACCAACATAAATGTATGTCAAATGTATACATTTATGAGGTAAAAATATAGAAATTGACAGTGTTCAGCAGTTATGTAGCTCTATACGTTAACTAGGCACTACATCATTTTATTGTTAACAAATGACAAGAAAATCATATAAAAAGTAAAGTGAATATTGCATTAGATACTTAGATTGAAAATGCATCCACATTGAAAGAGTAATTTGGTGCAGTGAACAAGTGACTTTGTACTCAGTCAATTGAAAATGTGTTTAGAGTTTTGAAACATGAGCCATTTTGATGATCTGTTTAGATTGTTGTGCTTAGGGTTGTGAAAATGTACCACATACATGTGAAAATTGCACCAAAGTGAACTGCAACTTCACTCCCACCTTCCTCTGAGTTTGTTCAAAGGAATTCCCATCCTTTCAACTATTTAAATCTCTGCAACTATTAGGAAAGGTGGATACTTAGTCAGTTGTACAACTGAATGTGAATGGTACTTCCGGTGCCGACAGAGATGGCCGCCTCGCTTCGCGTTCCTAGGAAACTATGCAGTTTTTAGTTTTTTTACGTGTTATTTCTTACACTAGTACCCCAGGTCATCTTAGGTTTCATTACATACAGTCGAGAAGAACTACTGAATATAAGATCAGCGTCAACGATCCTGTGTTCTGCCTTACAAACAGGACAACGGAGTGGATTCCATGCAGCGACCCAAAAAAACGACTCCGAAAAAGAGGGAAACGAAGCGTCTTCTGGTCAGACTCCGGAGACGGGCACACCGTGCACCACTCCCTAGCATTCTTCTTGCCAATGTCCAGTCTCTTGACAACAAGGTTGATGAAATCCGAGCAAGGGTAGCATTCCAGAGGGACATCAGAGACTGTAACGTTCTCTGCTTCACGGAAACATGGCTCACTGGAGAGACGCTATCCGAAGCGGTGCAGCCAGCGGGTTTCTCCACGCATCGCGCCGACAGAAACAAACATCTTTCTGGTAAGAAGAGGGGCGGGGGCGTATGCCTTATGGCCAACGTGACATGGTGTGATGAAAGAAACATACAGGAACTCAAATCCTTCTGTTCACCTGATTTAGAATTCCTCACAATCAAATGTAGACCGCATTATCTACCAAGGGAATTCTCTTCGATTATAATCACAGCCGTATATATCCCCCCCAAGCAGACACATCGATGGCTCTGAACGAACTTTATTTAACTCTCTGCAAACTGGAAACGATTTATCCGGAGGCTGCATTCATTGTAGCTGGGGATTTTAACAAGGCTAATCTGAAAACAAGACTCCCTAAATTTTATCAGCATATCGATTGCGCAACCAGGGGTGGAAAGACCCTGGATCATTGTTACTCTAACTTCCCCGACGCATATAAGGCCCTGCCCCGCCCCCCTTTCGGAAAAGCTGACCACGACTCCATTTTGTTGATCCCTGCCTACAGACAGAAACTAAAACAAGAGGCTCCCACGCTGAGGTCTGTGCAACGCTGGTCCGACCAAGCTGACTCCACACTCCAAGACTGCTTCCATCACGTGGACTGGGAGATGTTTTGTATTGCGTCAGACAACAACATTGACGAATACGCTGATTCGGTGTGCGAGTTCATTAGAACGTGCGTTGAAGAAGTCGTTCCCATAGCAACGATTAAAACATTCCCTAACCAGAAACTGTGGATTGATGGCAGCATTCGTGTGAAACTGAAAGCGCGAACCACTGCTTTTAATCAGGGCAAGGTGTCTGGTAACATAACTGAATACAAACAGTGCAGCTATTCCCTCCGCAAGGCTATCAAACAAGCTAAGCGCCAGTACAGAGACAAAGTAGAATCTCAATTCAACGGCTCAGACACAAGAGGCATGTGGCAGGGTCTACAGTCAATCACGGACTACAGGAAGAAATCCAGCCCAGTCACGGACCAGGATGTCTTGCTCCCAGGCAGACTAAATAACTTTTTGCCCGCTTTGAGGACAATACAGTGCCACTGACACGGCCTGCAACGAAAACATGCGGTCTCTCCTTCACTGCAGCCGAGGTGAGTAAGACATTTAAACGTGTTAACCCTCGCAAGGCTGCAGGCCCAGACGGCATCCCCAGCCGCGCCCTCAGAGCATGCGCAGACCAGCTGGCCGGTGTGTTTACGGACATATTCAAACAATCCCTATACCAGTCTGCTGTTCCCACATGCTTCAAGAGGGCCACCATTGTTCCTGTTCCCAAGAAAGCTAAGGTAACTGAGCTAAACGACTACCGCCCCGTAGGACTCACATCCGTCATCATGAAGTGCTTTGAGAGACTAGTCAAGGACCATATCACCTCCACCCTACCTGACACCCTAGACCCACTCCAATTTGCTTACCGCCCAAATAGGTCCACAGACGATGCAATCTCAACCACACTGCACACTGCCCTAACCCATCTGGACAAGAGGAATACCTATGTGAGAATGCTGTTCATCGACTACAGCTCGGCATTCAACACCATAGTACCCTCCAAGCTCGTCATCAAGCTCGAGACCCTGGGTCTCGACCCCGCCCTGTGCAACTGGGTACTGGACTTCCTGACGGGCCGCCCCCAGGTGGTGAGGGTAGGCAACAACATCTCCTCCCCGCTGATCCTCAACACTGGGGCCCCACAAGGGTGCGTTCTGAGCCCTCTCCTGTACTCCCTGTTCACCCACGACTGCGTGGCCACGCACGCCTCCAACTCAATCATCAAGTTTGCGGACGACACAACAGTGGTAGGCTTGATTACCAACAACGACGAGACGGCCTACAGGGAGGAGGTGAGGGCCCTCGGAGTGTGGTGTCAGGAAAATAACCTCACACTCAACGTCAATTCTGCTTTGAGATGATGATGTGGACTTCAGGAAACAGCAGAGGGAACACCCACCCATCCACATCGATGGAACAGTAGTGGAGAGGGTAGCAAGTTTTAAGTTCCTCGGCATACACATCACAGACAAACTGAATTGGTCCACTCACACAGACAGCATTGTGAAGAAGGCGCAGCAGCGCCTCTTCAACCTCAGGAGGCTGAAGAAATTCGGCTTGTCACCAAAAGCACTCACAAACTTCTACAGATTCACAATCGAGAGCATCCTGGCGGGCTGTATCACCGCCTGGTATGGCAACTGCACCGCCCTCAACCGTAAGGCTCTCCAGAGGGTAGTGAGGTCTGCACAACGCATCACCGGGGGCAAACTACCTGCCCTCCAGGACACCTACACCACCCGATGCTACAGGAAGGCCATAAAGATCATCAAGGACATCAACCACCCGAGCCACTGCCTGTTCACCCCGCTGTCATCCAGAAGGCGAGGTCAGTACAGGTGCATCAAAGCTGGGACCGAGAGACTGAAAAACAGCTTCTATCTCAAGGCCATCAGACTGTTAAACAGCCACCACTAACATTGAGTGGCTGCTGCCAACACACTGTCAATGACACTGACTCAACTCTAGCCACTTTAATAATGGGAATTGATGGGAAATGATGTAAATATATCACTAGCCACTTTAAACAATGCTACCTTATATAATGTTACTTACCCTACATTATTCATCTCATATGCATACGTATATACTGTACTCTATATCATCGACTGCATCCTTATGTAATACATGTATCACTAGCCACTTTAACCATGCCACTTGGTTTACATACTCATCTCATATGTATATACTGTGCTCGATATCATCTACTGTATCTTGCCTATGCTGCTCTGTACCATCACTCATTCATATATCCTTATGTACATATTCTTTATCCCCTTACACTGTGTATAAGACAGTAGTTTTTTGGAATTGTTAGTTAGATTACTTGTTCGTTATTACTGCATTGTCGGAACTAGAAGCACAAGCATTTCGCTACACTCGCATTAACATCTGCTAACCATGTGTATGTCACAAATAAAATTTGATTTGATTTGATATGAATGCCTTAAACTGAAATGTTTCCTCTGAATTTAACTCAACCCCTCTAAACAGAGGGTTAACTGCCTTGCTCAGAACAACAGATGTTTACCTTGTCAGCTCAGGGATTCAATCCAGCAACCTTTCGGTTACTGGTCCAACGCTCCAATCCACCAGGCCTCCCGCCAGACTACCTGCCGCCCCTAACATCTGTGACAGACCGGCTCGATTTTGTCTTATGTAGCAAAATTTGAAATTGTGTTTTTTACAATGGATTAAAGTAGAGACTCAGAGCTAGAAAATGGAATATCATATACTACAGTTAAGGAACAATGGGAAAGTAATTCTGCTTTGAAAGTTGATAAACTTGTAAAATCACTTCTGAGAAAATTACCCTTGAATGTTTTGGTACACATACTGAAGAGTTCTTCTTTGTCTACACCCATTCAGCATCGTTCACACCCTCTTAAGCTTTATCCCCACCCATCTCTTTAAGGATTCGCATGTGATGCCATGTACAAAACAACCAAAGATTTCAAAGGCTGGTTTTACTACGGGTGTCTTTGTAAATTCAGTCTGGAGTGTCAGAGTGTTTTCTGGGCATTCGTAAACTCAGGGCGTTGTCAGATTGTCCGTTCGTAAATTCAGAGCGTTTCGCTCTCGGTGCTTTCAGAGCGCACCCTGGATGCTCTAGCCAAGTAGAAGGGTTGATTCGAGTGTTCTGTTCTAACAACAGCAGTCAAGCACCCAAGCTAACTGGCTAATGTTGGCTAGCTTGCTAGCTACTTCCAGACACAAATGAGAGAACAGCTATGGTGGTAAAAAATGACAAACTTTGTTATGCACATGCGCTGTATGAGCCTTAAACTTGTACGTTTCCCCGGTCTGTTTCCCTCATGTAAGAAGAAGCCAGTATTTTTCCTCTATTGTTTTTGAGTAACTTGGTCACGTGGCCAAAGACAAAGAGCCTCTGAGAGTGACCACAGTTTTTGAGTCCATCCTGTTCTTTTCCTACCTTTCAAGAGCACAGCTGTGTGGAGATAATGAAGAGAACAGAGGCTAGCTTGAGCAGAAGCAACAATTCTATCAGCAGAAAGCAGTAACAAAACTGGCGTTATCACTTGTTTGTACGCTATGTTCCCATCATGATCTCACACACATAGACAAAGGTTATAAAAGCTGGGACCCAACTCTTGTTTGTTGGGATCTTAACTCTGCTCCTTTTGAGTGCCAGGTAATAGTACACTTTCTGACAAAATTAGAAACATGTAATATCTGAAATTGTAGCTAGCTAGACCATCTTATCCATGTACATGGATGGACGCTTCACCCTCTGTCCTGGATGCCATGGTTGACTTAGTTTGAAGATGTAATCCGGAGACAGGTGTTTTAAACAACAGCCTTGTAAATCAAATCAAATCAAATCAAATGTATTTATATAGCCCTTCGTACATCAGCTGATATCTCAAAGTGCTGTACAGAAACCCACCCTAAAACCCCAAACAGCAAGCAATGCAGGTGTAGAAGCACGGTGGCTAGGAAAAACTCCCTAAAAGGCCAAAACCTAGGAAGAAACCTAGAGAGGAACCAGGCTATGTGGGGTGGCCAGTCCTCTTCTGGCTGTGCCGGGTGGAGATTATAACAGAACATGGCCAAGATGTTCAAATGTTCATAAATGACCAGCATGGTCAAATAATAATAAGGCAGAACAGCTGAAACTGGAGCAGCAGCACGGCCAGGTGGACTGGGGACAGAAAGGAGTCATCATGTCAGGTAGTCCTGAGGCATGGTCCTAGGGCTCAGGTCCTCTGAGAGAGAGAAAGAAAGAGAGAAAGAGAGAATTAGAGAGAGCACACTTAAATTCACACAGGACACCGAATAGGACAGGAGAAGTACTCCAGATATAACAAACTGACCCTAGCCCCCCGACACATAAACTACTGCAGCATAAATACTGGAGGCTGAGACAGGAGGGGTCAGGAGACACTGTGGCCCCATCCGAGGACACCCCCGGACAGGACCAAACAGAAAGGATATAACCCCACCCACTTTGCCAAAGCACAGCCCCTACACCACTGGAGGGATATCTTCAACCACCAACTTACCATCCTGAGACAAGGCCGAGTATAGCCCACAAAGATCTCCACCACGGCACAACCCTGTGTTTTCTTTTCGACTCCATCTGCATATTTGTAATCACCAGCCAGAATCTTCTCCATCTCCTTAGCTATCATACTCTAATTTCACTGATTTCAAAACTTGGTCCTGCAGAAAGTGGAGAGCAACACATGCAGTTCTTCTACGTGAAATCTTTCAAAAATTCCAAGTTGGAAAGGATTACCTATACCTACTGATCAGCTAATGTTATAGACAGAAGTGTGCTTTATGGCAGACCAATCCGAACTCATCTATCGGAATGTCCAGCCCACTCATTATTTCAGCCAATCATGGCTAGCGGGAAGGTTTCTGACTTTTTCCGTGGCTTAACCAACTAGGCTCATAACTTAACACTTTTATTCGTATTTACAGATGGCATACAAGTTTGTTATTAAGGCACATGAAAGTTCATATGTTCCAGAAGGCACTTCTGCCAAAATGCATTTTGATTTAAAAAAAAGTTTACGTTCAAATGGCTCTCCGCAAAGTTTTGTGTAACAAGTCATATTTATTCTAATGCATTCTTGTAGTACTATGCCCAACAACAGTCACTATAAGCTGCACTCCCCTAAGTATTTATTTGGACAGTGAAGCTAAAACCTTTCATTTGGCTATATACTCCAGCATTTTGGATTTGAGATCGTTTATATGAGTCGAAAGTACAGAATGTCATTTTTCATTTGAGGGTCATTTCATACATATGTTTCACCATTTAGAAATGAATGGTTAATAATGTATTGTGTCATTTTGGAGTCACTTTTATTGTAAATAAGAATAGAACTTGTTTCTGAACACTTCTACATTTAGTGTGGATACTACCATGATAACAGATCATCTTGAGTGGATCCTCATGAATAATGATGATGATTGGAAAAGTTACTCAAGCAATGATACATGAGAGGCCATGTGTTATGGCATTTTTATCATGGCTATGATGTGGTCATTGCCACGAGGGGAAGCCAAGTGTATTATTGCTTCTATACAACGGGTTACCAGCATTAAAAAAGATGAGACAGTGGGTCTGTAAAAGTAGTTGTAGTAGTAGTAATAGTGCGTTGCTAAGTAACGATGTAAACGATGGCACTTTTTATGAATGTGGTCATGTGTATGTGGTCTAGTATTTCATGGGCAGGATAGACTCCAACAATGGAAATTCCAAACCACCCGTTCTATAAAGAGTCACACACATCCACACACAGAGGCATAAATATCATACACCGCCCAAAAAATTATGCTAACTTCCCCTGTTAATGGTAATGGTGACTGGTTAGCATGTTTTGGGGGTATGATCTGTGTCTCTGTAACGTTCTCATTCATCATTATTCACAATGAATTCATGATTGTCTGTAGTCATGGTAGTATCCACATGACTGTACAAGCGTTTAGGAAAAGATGATATTCTTTTGTACAATAAAAACCATTAATTTCACACCATAACCCAAAAAACAACCAAAACAAACTGCAAATGCATCCAAGAAGTTTGTAGAGTCACAAGCTTGATGTAGTCATCGCTAGCTAGGAATGTGGTATCAAATACTCAACTTTTAACTACTTTAATAATACACTATAAGTGAATTTGTTCAAATACTTATGAGATCTTAAAATGGGGGAACTAGATATATAAAGTGCTTTCATTTCTAAACGGTAAAACAGATATGTATGAAAATAGCCTCAAATAAAAGGTGACATTCTGTACTGTCGCCTCATATGAAACATTTGATCTGAAATCCCAAATGCTGGAGTATAGATCAAAATGAAATGTTTCAGCTTCACTGTCCAAATACATACGGAGGGGAGTGTATAATCTAACTACCATGCAGTCAGGTACATAATTATTGACAACCTTGATAAAGATGAGCAATAATGACTGTATGAAATAAATAATGCAAATACTGAGCTATGTTGTATGAATTTTTGGGGGAAATTATATTGGTATTCTTTCACTGTAATAGCTACTGTAAATTGGACAGTGCAGTTAGATTAACAAGAATTTAAGCTTTCTGCCAATGTCAGATATGTCTATGTCCTGGGATATGTTCTTGTTACTTACAACCTCATGCTAATCGCATTAGCCTACGTTAGCTCAACTGTCCCGCAGGGGACCTACCAATCCTGAAGAAGTTTTAAGAACAAATTCTTATTTACAATGACGGCCTATCCCGGCCAAACCCTCCCCTAACCCGGACAAAGCTGGGCCAATTGTGTGCCGACCTATGGGTCTGATCTGATGTGACATTCCTGATCTGGTTGGTTGGATAGGTGCCTCTGTTACTTGTTTTCGAAGACTATGAACTAGTCACCTGCTGGGGAGTGTGTGTCTGCATGTGCATGTGTGTCTGTGTGCATGTGCACTCACATATGTCTGTGTGTGTTTGTGTGTGTTGGTGTGTATGTGTGTGTGTGTGCATACTTGTGTGCATGAGACATGTGTGAGGATATTGGCAAGGCTCTTGGATTCTGTGTGTGTGAAAGCAGGTAATTCCAGCTGGAATGCCACGCCTACGATTGACACCTTTATCATAGTCTTTTTCTTCTTCTCTTTTTACCTTGAACCTTCTAGCAACATGCACGCAGGGGAAAAGCAGCACAAGTCCACAGAGTAGTAAGCATGTGAGCAGTGCACGGTATGTTATGGCTCCCTTGTCTGTTCTGTTTTTCAGACTGATCACCCCCGTGCATGTGTGTGTGTATTGTGTTGATATGAAAGGGGGAAAGAGTCTCCAGGTGTGTCATAGACAGAATCACAAAATACATACACACACGCCCACGCACACGCGCACACGCACACGCACACGCACACACACACACACAGACACACGAACACGCACACACGCACACACACACACACACCACTCAATACTGTGAGGCAGACGGATGTAGGAATCTAAACACCCACGCCTGTGTTTGTTTCCCCGGCAGGGTCGTCTGGTCATTAAACACAATTACAGTTACATAACCACCTTAACGAGGCGGCCTAACGAGCTACGCTAATTACACAAACGGACATCTAGTCATCTAGTAGTTATCGTTCTTCAATGGAGTAAACATGATTTTGACATGTGCATAGCTCCCGATCCAACAACCTTTTTAAAATAGGCCTTTGGTTCCTAGAAAGAAGGGGAAAAGTCCTTGTGAGACTACAAGGATTCAAATTCAATAATGATTCCGTAAAGAATACATGCAATGAGAAGCTTAGAAAGTGATGTTGGGGCTATAAATAAAGTCAGTAGCGTGTGTGTGTGTGTGGAGGCTATAAATGATGTAGTGTGTGTGTAGTGAATTTGAAGTTATGGTTATAGCTGGGGGTAGTGGTTGATCCAGAGTGCAGACATGAAGCTAGATTAATGGTTAGGGTTGAGTTAGGGCTATGGCGGAGGTAATGGTTGACCCGGGTGCCGAAATTAAGCTAGGGTAAGGGTTAGGGTTAGGGTTAGAGGCATGGCTGTTTTGTCAACTCCAGTCTGGTAAGGAGTGATGCTGCCCTCTGCTGGACTGACAGGTGACTGACTGATGTCTTGCTCAACACTGCCAAGTGTTCTCTGTTCTCTGTCCTGTTGTAGAATCCTCCACGACTCATCTCTCTATGTCAGGCACTGACACAAGAACCACCTGTAAACTAGACTTACACACACATGTGTTTTACTATCCAAACAGTTGATTCCCATTCAAAATCCCATTTTCCTACCCCTTAACACTTAACCTAACCCTAACCCTAACAACCTAACCCTAACCCTTAATCCGAATTGTAACCTATCCTCTAAGCATAAAATATCCTTTTTCATTGAGGGGACCGGTGAAATGTCCCCACTGAATTTTCCTTATTTGACTATCCTTGTGAGGACGTCTGGTCCCCACAAGAATGGTAAAACCAAACACACACACGGATTCAGAGCAGTGGGAGTCCACAAAAAAAAGGTTATTCCAAAGAATGTATGTGTGTGTGTGTGTGTGTGTGTGTGTGTGTGTGTGTGTGTGTGTGTGTGTGTGTTCGTGTGCATGTGTTTGTGTGAAGGTCCTGCCATAGTCTATGGAACCTGATACTTCATGACTCCTGATCACAGGAATGTGAGTTTCCTTCTCCTAGAGAGAGACTCTGGCCTAATGCCCAATCACATCCCCATGTGTGTGTGTGTGTGTGTGTGTGTGTGTGTGAGTGTGTGCGTGCGTGCGTGCATGAGACTGTGTGTAAGGCTCTTGGATTCTCAACCCCCACTGCAAGAGGCTTTGTACAGAACAATGAAACTTTATATTCTGTTCATTGTTTTCTTCATCGATCTATACATCATTCTCACGTTCTTATCAACCCATTGTAACTTTCTAACATATGTCTGCATCCAGTGACATACAACTTCAGATAATGTGTGTGTTTGTCTGTGTGAGTATGCATGTGCATGTGTGTGTTTGTCTGTGTGAGTATGCATGTGCATGTGTGTGTGTGCATCAAAGAGGCTCTAACTGGAAACATGAGAGCGAAAGAAAGAAAAAGGGAGAGAGAGACATTTAATTGAATAAACTGGACTGCAGAACCTCTAACCAACTCCAGCCTGGTGTGTTTGTTTACGTTCGTGCGTGCTTGTGTGTGTGCCTGTGTGTGTGTGAATGCATGCTGGACTGTGTGTGTGTTCAACAGCAGGTAGGAAGGAACACAATGGCTGACTTGTTCACAGCGTCACTTTATCCTCATTACACCCTTCACATGTTTACACTGTAACCCCCCTTGCGCACACACACACACCCACACACACACACACACACACACACACACACACACACACACACACACACGGGTTTACAAGACATATAATTTGATGCAAAGTGTTTATAATTTGTTTATATGAATCTCTATTTGCCAAGAGTGAGATGAATAAGCCTCTCCTGTCCTTTTCTCTCCTCATTTGTACTCAGATGGGCAGGTTCTACGGAGGGTATGGGGGAGAGACGTAAAGGGGACAGAAGTGGAGACTAGGGGTAGGGTGTGTATGTGTGTGTGTTTATGTATGTGCGTGCGTACGTGCGTGTATGTATGTGTTGATATGAAAGGGGGAAGGGGTCTCCAGACGTGTCATAGACAGAATCACAAATTACACACACACACACACACATAGACACACATATGGACACAGACACGCACACACAGACAGACAGACAGACAGACAGACAGTAATTGGCTCTATGATGGGTTCCAGCTGCATGGACAACAGCCAGACTAACTCTCCTAGGCACAGAACACAGCGTGCCATAACCCCCCCCCCCACACACACACACACACACACAGACCACAGCAGTAATAATAATAACATACGTTAGCAATAATAGCACACTTTGCTGTCCAGTATGATAAATAGTATTTGTGATTGGAATAATTGGCTCTCAGACTGTGGTATAAAGACACCACACATCGTTTGGGACAAGACTGATTCATACAACCACCTATCAAACCTGGTCATTAGTTTATATCAATGCTGTGTTAGCCTACTAAGCTCAAGATTAGGCTGCTACTAGAGACTAGACTGGACTAGAGACTAGGCTGCTACTAGAGACTATAGACCAAGCTGCGACTACAGACTAGGCTGCTACAAGAGACATCAAGATGGCGCCGAAGAGGATGGCTGACATTTTACATGCTCCTAACCAACTGTACTATTTTGTGATTTTTTTTGCATTATCTGTAACTTATTTTGTACATAATGTTGCTGCTACTGTCTCTTATGACCGAAAATAACTTCTGGACATCAGAACATCAACTACTCACGTCGAACTGAAAAAAGCTTTTTCCTTTAACGAGTCCGACAAGAAGGTTATACTGCTCTCCCGGGAACAGGCCCAAATCCCCATAATTTGCGTGAAGAAAAGACGAAGGAAAAGGGGGCGCAGGTCGAGCTGACTTATGAAAATCTGTAGGCAAGCGAGTAAACTCCCACTGCCATCCGTTCTACTGGCTAACGATTATCCTACCAATGGGACATTAAAACTGTAATATCTTATGTTTCACTGAGTAGTGGCTGAACGACAACACGGATAATATAATTCTGGCGTGATTTTCCATGCACCGGCAGAACAGAGAAGAAGCTACGTCTGGTAAGACGAGGGGTGGGGGTGTGTGTCCATTTGTCAATAACAGCTGCTGAGCAATATATAATATTAAAGAAAGCTCTAGGTATTGCTCGCCTGAGGTAGAGTACCTTATAAGCTGTAGACCATACTATCTACCAAGAGAGTTCTCATCTATATTATTCGTAGCTGTCTATTTACCACCACAGACTGATGCTGACACTAAGACTGCACTACACCAACTCTATAAGGCCATAAGCAAACAAGAAAATGCTCATCCAGAAGGGGCACTCCTAGTGGCCAGGGACTTTAATGCAGGCAAACTTAAATCAGTTTTACCAAATTTCTACCAACATGTCACATGTGCAACCAGAGGGAAAAAAACTCTAGACCACCTTTACTCCACACATTGAGATGCATACAAAGCTCTCCCTTGCCCTCCATTTGGCAAATCTGACCATAATTATATCCTCCTGATTCCTGCTTACAAGCAAAAACTAAAGCAGGAAGTACCAGTGACTCGCTCAATACGGAAGTGGTCAGATGACCCGGATGCTACGCTACAGGACTGTTTTGCTAGTACAGACTGGAATATGTTCCGGGATTCATCCAATGGCAATGAGGAGTATACCACCTCAGTCATCAGCTTCATCAATAAGTGCATCGACGACCTCGTCCCCACAGTGACCATACGTACATATCCCAACCAGAAGCCATGGATTACAGGCAACATCCGCATCGAGCTAAAGGCAACAGCTGACACTTTTAAGGAGCGGGACACTAATCCGGATGCTTATAAGAAATCCCGCTCTGTCCTCAGACGAACCATCAAACAAGCAAAGCGTCAATACAGGATTAAGATTGAATCCTGCTACACCAGGCTCTGACGCTCGTCAAATGTGGCAGGGCTTGCAAACTATTACGGACTACAAAGGGAAACCCAGATGCGAGCTGCACAGTGACGCTAAATGCCTTTTATGCTCACTTCGAGGCAAGCAACACTGAAGCATGCACGAGAGCACCAGCTGTTCTGGATGACCGTGTATTAACGCTCTAGGTAGCCGATGTGAGCAAGACCAGGTTTACCAGGACGTGTACTTCGAAGCATGTGCGGACCAACTGGCAAGTGCCTTCACTGACATTTTCAACCTCTCCCTGACCGAGTCTGTAATACCTACATGTTTCAAGCAGACCACCATAGTCCCTGTGCCCAAGAAAGCGAAGGTAACCTGCCTAAATGATTACCGCCCCATAGCACTCACGTCGGTAACCTTGAAGTGCTTTGAAAGGCTGGTCATGTCTCATATCAACAGCATCCTCCCGGATACCCTAGACAGACTCCAATTTGCATACCGCCCCAACAGATCCACAGATGACACAATCTCAATCGCACTCCACACTGTCCTTTCCCACATGGACAAAAGGAACACCTATGTGAGAATGCTGTTCATTAATTACAGCTCAGCGTTCAACACCATGGTGCCCATGAAGCTCATCACTAAGCTAAGGATCCTGGGACTAAGCACCTCCCTCTGCAACTGGATCCTGGACTTCCTGACGGGCCGCCCGCAGGTGGTAAGGGTAGGCAACAACACGTCTGCCATGCTGATCCTCAACACTGGGGCCCCTCAGGGGTGTGTACTTAGTCCCTTCCTGTACTCCCTGTTCACCCACAACTGCATGGCCAAACACGACTCCAACGCCATCATTAAGTTTGCTGATGACACAACAGTGGTAGGTCTGATAACCGACAACGACGAGACCGCCTATAGGGAGGAGGTCAGAGACCTGGCAGTGTGGTGCCAGGACAACAACCTCTCCATCAATGTGAGCAAGACAAAGAAGCTGATCGTGTATTACAGGAAAAGGCGGGCCGAACAGGCCCTGATAAACATTGACATGGCTTTAGTGGAGCAGGTCGAGGGTTTCAAGTCCGTTGGTGTCCACATCACCAACGAACAATCATGGTCCAAACATACCAAGACAGTCGTGTAGAGGGCACGACAACACCTTTTCCCCCTCAGGAGAAAATGACTTTACCCCAGTCCTCAGCAGTCCAATCCCTGTACCTTTTGCAGAATATCAGTCTGTCCCTGATGTTTTTCCTGGAGAGAAGTGGCTTCTTTGCTGCCCTTCTTGACACCGGGCCATCCTCCAAAAGTCTTCACCTCACTGTGCATGCAGATGCACTCACACCTGCCTGCTGCCGTTCCTGAGCAAGCTCTGTACTGGTGGTGCCCCGATCCCGCAGCTGATTCAACTCCTGGCGCTTGCTGGACTTTCTTGGGCGCCCTGAAGCCTTCTTCACAACAATTTAACCACTCTCCTTGAAGTTTTTGATGATACAATAAATGGTTGATTTAGGTGAAATCTTACTGGCAGCAATATCCTTGCCTGTGAAGCCCCTTTTGTGCAAAGCAATGATGACGGCACGTGGTGTTTCCTTGCAGGTAACCATGGTAGACGGAGGAAGAACAATGATTCCAAGCACCAGCCTCCTTTTGAAGCTTCCAGTCTGTTATTCGAACTCAATCAGCATGACAGAGTGATCTCCAGCCTTGTCCTCGTCAACACTCACACCTGTGTTAACGAGAGAATCACTGACATGATGTCAGGTGGTCCTTTTGTGGCAGGGCTGAAATGCAGTGGAAAAGTTTTTGGGGGATTCAGTTCATTTGCATGGCAAAGAGGGACTTTGCAATTAATTGCAATTCATCTGATCACTCTTCATAACATTCTGGAGTATATGCAGATTGCCATCATACAAACTGAGGCAGCAGACTTTGTGAAAATTAATATTTGTGTCATTCTCAAAACTTTTGGCCACGACTGTACATGTACAAATGACCTCAACTAACCCGTATCCCCTCACACTGCCTCTGTACCGGTACCCCCTGTTTTTACTTCAGTTTTTTCTGTCAATATTTTCTTTACTCTTCTTGAAATGCACTGTAAGTAAGCATTTCACGGTAAGTTCTACACTTGTTGTATTTGGTGTGTGTGACAAATAAGGTTTGATTTGATTTGATTTGACTAGACTAGAGACTTGGCTGTTACTAGAGACTAGAGAGTAGGCTGCTACTAGACATTAGACTGGACTAGAGACTAGGCTGCTAATAGAGACTAGACTACAGACGTGGCTGCTACTGGAGACTAGATTGGACTAGAGACTAGGCTGCTACTAAAGACTAGACTAGAGACTACCCGCTACTAGAGACTAGATGATACTAGAGATTAGGCTGCTAGTAGAGACTAAATCAAATCAAATCAAATTTATTTATATAGCCCTTCGTACATCAGCTGATATCTCAAAGTGCTGTACAGAAACCCAGCCTAAAACCCCAAACAGCAAGCAATGCAGGTGTAGAAGCACGGTGGCTAGGAAAAACTCCCTAGAAAGAGACTAGACTAGATTAGGCTGCTACTAGAGACTAGACTTGAGACTAGATTGGGATAAGACTGAAATAAGACGAACGGGCAAAGGCAAACCAGGTCCTGAGCCCAGATCATCACTGGGTAAAAAAAGAAAAATTATGTTAGCCCACTGAGCTAAAGCCTAGACATAATTTCATGGAGCTGGTACGAGTCCTCAGGTTGGTTGAACCACCTCTGAAAAACCAGAGGGTGGATGAAGTGAACGTGACCCATTATTCCCCAATGATGGAAGGGGGGCCAGAGTAAAAAACATTTGGGAACCACTGAATTGAAGGAGAGGGGTGAAAAAGATGAGAAGGGGTGAAAAGGTGGAAAGGCCAAATAGAGCATAGGAATCTGGGTCACACACACACGCATATACACACACATGCACACACACAGACAGACCCACACATACATACACACATACATTCACACACACAGGCATGCATGCATACACACATACACACAATTACTGTCCTACTGTGTATTACCGGTTGAATCTATCAAAACATAAATCTCCAGAATACGCAAGAGTTTGAATGTCTTTATCGACTCGTGAATGATGTGTGTGTAAAGCAGGCATGGCACTATGGTGGAGTGTGTTACTACTGCACTGCATAGTATTAGCAGCTGATACAAAACACTGTCTTTGTGTTCAGAATGAGCCAGAGTGGCGTGTGACATATGGATTTACTGACACCTTCGCTCTGCATGAGACGACACGAGCGGGACAGATGTACTACGATGGTATGTTTGTGTGTGAGTGTGTGTGTGTGTGTGTGTTATGTTGCTGTTGTCTCAGATGGAGTTCAACATCTGTTCTAAGGTAGTAAATTAGCAAGCTTTTCTCAGACTTTCTCAGAGCAAGCGACAGTGTGTCACGCGACAGTCTGTCACACACACACACACACACACACACACACACACACACACACACACACACACACACACACACACACACACACACACACACACACACACACACACACACACACACACACACACACACACACATCCATCCATCCATCCATCTCTGTGTTTAACAGACAACAGACAGAAGCTCCATAACCACCTCAACAATCACATGCATAAATCACACTGTTCTGCCTCATGGTTCAGTGGCCTCATCACACTGCCCCAACTGTTAGCTGTCAGGGAGAGAGGGGGAGAGGGAGAGAGGGGGAGAGGGGGAGAGGGAGAGAGGGGGAGAGGGAAAGAGGGAGAGAGGGGGAGAGGGAAAGAGGGGAGAGAGGGGGAGAGGGAAAGAGGGAGAGAGGGGGAGAGGGAGAGAGGGAGAGAGGGAGAGAGGGAGAGGGGGAGAAAAAAAGGAGAGAGATGTAACACTAAAATGTTAATTCAAAGAACAAACATCTGCCACTCTTTATTAACTAAATGTACAGAATAGTATTATTTTGACATAGTACTATTGTGTAAGAAACTATAATTCAATAAGAATATTATTACATGAATATATATTGTTCCACTATTATTCCCGACTTCACAGTATAATAAAGGCTAAATCTCAGAAGAATAATCTGTAAAAGTAAATACAAAATACAAATGAAAGATTATGATAATAATTTCAGCACAACATGCGTAACAGTTGCTGAGGACTGGGATAGACAAAACAGACATTGGTAATCTGTCTGCTATTTGACATCCTCTCTCTCTCTCTCTTCCTCTCTCTCTCTCTCTCTCTTCCTCTCTCTCTCTCTCTCTCTCTCTCTCTCTCTCTCTCTCTCTCTCTCTCTCTCTCTCTCTCTCTCAATTTCTCTTCTCTCTCTCGGTCTCTCTCTCTCTTCTCTCTCTCTCTCTCTCTCTCTCTCTCTCTCTCTCTCTCTCTCTCTCTCTCTCTCTCTCTCTCTCTCTCTCTCTCTCTCTCTCTCTCTCTCTCTCTCTCTCTCTCTCTCTCTCTCTCTCTCTCTCTCTCTCTCTCTCTCTCTCTCTCTCTCTCTCAATTTCAATTCTCTCTCGGTCTCTCTCTCATTGATGCAGGCTCCTGGCTGCCTGGAGGTTTAGTTTAATAAGTCAAAATATTGGCAGGCAGAACAGTCTTTTTAAATTCCTTGTTTTAAAGTGGGTTTCCCTTTCTGGCTCATGGTGAAAAGATTTAGAGCTATCACTCATGTGTCCCTGACCAGGACAATGATGCTATTAGAGACACACTAAGGAAGAGAATATTCTGTAGATCAGATACAGTATGACTTATGATGTCTGGTAAGGTTCCTTCCCACTCCAAACCCAGAACACAGGGGGAAGTGTAAATGTATTTAACAGACAGGCCAAAGCTTCTCTGTGTTGTAGAATGTAGATGACAGTATTCTGTAACAGATGGTAAGACCATTGAAGTACTGAGGTACAGTGCCTTTGGAAAGTATTCAGACCCCTTGACTTTTTCCACATTTTGTTAAGTTACAACCTTATTCTAAAATAACAAAAAAACAGGTTTTTAGAAATGTTTGAAAATATATTAAAAATTCAAAACCTTCTTTACGTAACTATTCAGACCTTTTGCTGTGAGACTCAAAATTGAGCTCAGGTGCATCCTGTTTCCATTGATCATCCTTGAGATGTTTCTACAACTTGATTGGAGTCCACCTGTGGTAAATTCAATTGATCATACATGATTTGGAAATGCACACACCTGTCTATATAAGGTCCCACAGTTGACAATGCATGTCAGAGCAAAAACCAAGAAATGAGTTTGAAGGAATGGTCCGTAGAGCTCAGAGACCGAGTTGTGTCAAGGCACAGATCTGGGGAAGGGTACCAAAAGATGTCTTCAGACTAGCCGGGATTGAGGCAAAGATGAACAGAGCAAAACACAGAGGTCCTTGATGAAAACCTGCTCCAGAGCAGGGCAAAGGTTTACCTTCCAATAGGACAACGACTCTAAGGACATAGCCAAGACAACACAGGAGTTGCTTCGGGACAAGTCTCTGAATGACCTTCAGTGGCCCAGCCAGAGCCCAGACTTGAACACGATCTAACATCTCTAGAGAGACCTGAAAATAGCTGTGCAGCAACGCTCCCCCTCCAACCTGACAAAGCTTGAGAGGATATGCAGAGAAGAATGGGAAAAATTCCTCAAATACAGGTGTACCAAGCTTGTAGCGTCATACCCAAGAAGACTTGAGGCTGTAATCACTGCCAAAGGTGCTTCAACAAAGTACTGAGTAAAGTTTTTTTTGTTGGTATTAATTAGCAAAAAATTCTTAAAACCTGTTTTTGCTTCGTCATTATGGGGTATTGTATGTAGATTGATGAGGGGAAAAGGCAATTTAATACATTTTAGAATAAGGCTGTGCCCTTCAGAACACCCTTCACAATACACAGTTTAACCTTCATAACACCCTGTACCCTTCACAACACTATGTACACTTTACCACACCGTGTACCCTTGAGAGCACCCGATACCCTTCACAATACACGATGTACCTTGCACAACGCACTGGGTCAGCATAGTGTGCTCCATGTATCCAGATGGGTGGTTCCACTTCATATCAGCAAGCTATGACACCCACAATCTCAGATTGTTCTGAAAAGGTTTCTGTAGTTAGAAACAGATAAGATAAGCATTCCTGCAACATTATTTTGTTGAAAGACAATTTTAACTATTGTTTAAATATAATTTCCAACATCTGATTTGGATCAAATCTCTTCTTAATTCAAATAAATGGTCAAACCCTAAGCAAGTCCACCCCAACGGCCAGTTTACAGTATCAGTTCTCTTTGTTTGACAAGTAGTGTGAAGTTGCAACATGGAGAAGGCCTATTGTTTATTGTTTATGTAATGTAATTTAGGTGAATTTGTTTTTTGTTTTTTACCCTGCTCAGAGAAATTACCCATTCAAGTCACTTGCATGAAACACTGTAATCTCCTCAGTGAATTTAAAACATTTAAAAAGTTATCCTTTTTAGATAAAACTGTTTCCAAATATATTCACGTCACCAAACAATTTATTAAAATACACTGTTTTGCAATGAAGGTCTACAGTAGCCTCCACAGCACTCTGTAGGTTAGCACCATGGTGTAGCCGGAGGACAGCTAGCTTCCGTCCTCTTCTGGGTACATTGACTTAAATACAAAACCTAGGAGGCTCATGGTTCTCACCCCCTTCCACAGACGTACACAGTAATTATGACAACTTCTGAGCTCAACTATCAGAGCTCTTGCAGCATGAACTGACATGTTGTCCACCCAATCAAAGGATCAGAGAATGAATCTAGTACTGAAAGCACAAGCTACTACTAGCTACTACTACTAACTAGTTGATTCAAAGAGAGAGAAAGACAATAGTTTACAGTTTTAAACAAATAAATTTCTTCCAAAATGAAGGAGAAGCAAGAAAGAGATAGGGAGAGAGAGATAAATATATTTCCTAATTTTTTCATCTTTTTAAAAAACTTTTGTGAGAGCTAAACTTATGACTATGATTACATTTCCATCATTAGCAGCATCTAGGCTGTCCACTTTGAAGAGCTGAGACAGAATGGCTATTTAAGGAATGGAACATATAGGGCCAGGGCCCCGCTACCATTGTAACCTATACAGCTGTCAGGTGTGGGCATTAACAAGAAAGAACTGAGATGGAAAGATAATGATGGAGAAAGGTCAAGGGAAACTATTTTCATATAGAGGGAGGGGACTCTATACGTTATGCAAAGGCAGAATCCTATAAAGGCAGGACTCTGTAATATGAGAATTTAGTCTTTTCAATGGAGGGGCTCGGCTCTATTTAGTCTTTCCATGGAAGGGCTTTTGTGTTAAAGTCTATTTTGAATTCACAAGTTCTAGTAAGAGTGTTATATTTCTGACTCAATATTCCACCACACTTACTTAGCTAGCAAATGCAGCTAGCTAGTTCAGCCTACTGAAACACCCTGCTCAAACAGAGGGATGCTATGTTAGCTAGCTGGCTATGACTACCCAGCATAACACTGGATCTCTTCCAAGTGAAGGTAAAGCCTTTGGTTTTACAAATGTCTCGCCATCGGGGCTGCCGGTGTAAGTGCTAAACTGCTTACTGAATCTGCACTGTAACGTCACTGCATGATTGTAGCGGGTTGACTAATGCATTAGTTATATTAGCTATGTTGACTTTGATGTTACTTTAGCTAATATGGTGACAACGATGTAGGCTGTGTGTAGTCATGATATGGTTTGGCTTGGAAAGTTTTTTTCACCTGGACACATACAACTAGGGTTGCCAACTTTCTCACTAGCAAATAAGGGACAAAAGGTTGCGTGCCAGTGCAGGGTGCCACAGGGTTATGGTGTTGTGTGAATGAATATACCGTGCATATTCTTATTCAATTGGAAAGGCAAAACATTTGTATATTCCATTTAGCCTATAGCTTTACTAAAACTGTATCGTTGTGTAAACTTATGTGAATAAACCTCAACATGAATGATCAAAGAAATCACAATTTGGACCTTTACATCAACAAAAGAGGAGAAGAGGAAAAGAGGAAAAGAGGAGAAGAGGAGAAGAGGCGAAGAGAAAAAGAGGAAAAGAGGAGAAGAGGAAAAGAGGAAAAGAGGAGTAGAGGAGAAGAGGAAAAGAGAAAAGAGGAGAAGAGGAAAAGAGAAAAGAGGAGAAGAGGAAAAGAGGAAAAGAGGAAAAGAGGAAAAGAGGAGAAGAGGAGAAGAGGAGAAGAGGAAAAGAGGAGAAGAGGAAAAGAGGAGAAGAGGAAAAGAGGAAAAGAGGAGAAGAGGAAAAGAGGAAAAGAGGAGGAGAGGAAAAGAGGAAAAGAGGAGAAGAGGAAAAGAGGAAAAGAGGAGAAGAGGAGAAGAGGAAAAGAGAAAAGAGGAGAAGAGGAAAAGAGAAAAGAGGAGAAGAGGAAAAGAGGAAAAGAGGAAGAGGAAAAGAGGAAAGAGGAAAGAGGAAAAGAGGAAAAGAGGAAGAAAAAGAGAAAAGAGGAGAAGAGGAAAAGAGAAAAGAGGAAAAGAGGAAAAGAGGAAAAGAGGAGAAGAGGAGAAGAGGAAAAGAGGAAAAGAGGAGAAGAGGAAAAGAGGAGAAGAGGAAAAGAGGAAAAGAGAAAAGAGGAGAAGAGGAAAAGAGAAAAGAGGAGAAGAGGAAAAGAGGAAAAGGGGAAAAGGGGAAAAGAGGAGAAGAGGAAAAGAGGAAAAGAGGAGAAGAGGAAAAGAGGAGAAGAGGAAAAGAGGAGAAGAGGAAAAGAGGAAAAGAGGAGAAGAGGAAAAGAGGAAAAGAGGAGAAGAGGAGAAGAGGAAAAGAGAAAAGAGGAGAAGAGGAAAAGAGAAAAGAGGAGAAGAGGAAAAGAGGAAAAGAGGAAAAGAGGAAAAGAGGAGAAGAGGAGAAGAGGAAAAGAGGAAAAGAGAAAAGAGGAGAAGAGGAAAAGAGAAAAGAGGAAAAGAGGAAAAGAGGAAAAGAGGAAAAGAGAAAAGAGGAAGAGGAAAAGAGGAAAAGAGGAAAAGAGGAGAAGAGGAAAAGAGAAAAGAGGAAAAGAGGAACAGAGGAAAAGAGAAAAGAGGTAAAGAGGAAAAGAGGAAAAGAGAAAAGAGGGGGCACGGGTCACTCACCAAGTCTACATATGTTTTGCAGCTCTTGACTGATTCCAGCCGTCCTTTCTCCTCTTGCAGAGCCAGAGAGAAGTCATCACATGACAAGTCACAGTTCGCAGATATTTGAAGTTAATTTTTGATCAGCTCTGTGCTACATCTGCTTCTTGAGTCTGACCATTTAATGGTCATCAGACAGAATCCTCTCTACAAAGACATTTGCGTCTGGCACACTGAGGACAAATGAGACAATCCTGAACATGTTGATCAAGTTGGCTTTCCCTAGGTTTTGGAAAACTGCCACCTACTTCTCACTGGTGGATTTTGTGGTATCCTGTCTGGCTTTCTGTATTTCCTCCCGGCTAGCACAACACTCTTCATAGAGTTGGTCCATACTGACTGTCTCTGTCATTTTGAGGGCCACCACCACCTGCTCCAGGTCAGTGAAGGAGAGCTCCTCATAGAGTTGGTCCATACTGACTGTCTCTGTCATTTTGAGGGCAACCACCACCTGCTCCAGGTCAGTGAAGGAGAGCTCCTCATAGAGTTGGTCCATACTGACTGTCTCTGTCATTTTGAGGGCCACCACCACCTGCTCCAGGTCAGTGAAGGAGAGCTCCTCATAGAGTTGGTCCATACTGACTATCTCTGTCATTTTGAGGGCAACCACCACCTGCTCCAGGTCAGTGAAGGAGAGCTCCTCATAGAGTTGGTCCATACTGACTGTCTCTGTCATTTTGAGGGCAACCACCACCTGCTCCAGGTCAGTGAAGGAGAGCACCTCATAGAGTTGGTCCATACTGACTGTCTCTGTCATTTTGAGGGCAACCACCACCTGCTTCAGGTCAGTGAAGGAGAGCTCCTCATATAGTTGGTTCATACTGACTGTCTCTGTCATTTTGAGGGCCACCACCACCTGCTCCAGGTCAGTGAAGGAGAGCTCCTCATAGAGGCTGATCAGCTTCACCATTACATGTTCTGGTGAGAAATCAAACCACTTGTCATCCTCACAATGTATGTAATGACAGTGTCATAGAACTTCAACGTCCTGTTGCCCATTGGACCTTTGTGCTGACAATTGTTTGTCCATCAGCTGCTTGGTCTGGTATCAGAAAAAACTGTCCTGTTTCAGCTGAAGCATCTTAAATGTTGAACTTTTGGACTTCCTCGTAAACGTCTGTGATGCAGAGCGTTGTTTCCTCCAGCTTTTTTACGAGTTGGTCAAAAACACACCAACTATGTGGAAAAAGCACATAAATCTCAGCAGCTTCCGTTTTTTTTTTTCATACTCAAAAATACTATTCAGTGCCACAGGACAGATCTCCCTAAGGGACCTGAAGTATGATGTAAGAGCTGGCCAGCTTTGCTGGAGACGATCGACAGCTGGATGAAGAGAGAGCCATTGTGTGCAAACATGTCGTAGAATTTCATGCCACTCAATGTCAACAAAGGCAAAAAAATGCACGCAGTTCCTCTCTTCGGGAAGCAGATACTGATAAGTGGCTGCAGATCTGTAAAACAATTGTCTCAATATCCACTGACAGCTGATCGCAGGCGTGCTTGCAGGCATTATGAGCAATGTGAGCTGGGCAATTAGCTTTCAGAATGTGATTGTTGGCACTGCTCAACAACTGGTAAATAGAGAGGTATTTTCCAATTATGTCAGTTTCCACAGTAGATGTCACGAATAATGCCCCGATATTGCTAGCACCTTTAGCTAGCGTGGCCTTGTGCATTTCTGCGGATGCATGCGGAGTTAGGTCAATCTCCCCTTCATGGCCAATTGAGAATTCCCGACGCATAAAGTACAGAAAGCTTTCGTCGAGTCACCACTGACGGGCTTAACCCACGACTTTTTTGCTTCACATTGTTTGTTGTAGCTGCACAGTCTTTTTTGCATGTTTATCCATATTTCCTTCATCTGCCAAACCGACCGAACAATAACAGAAATGACTTTGCATGAATTGGCGTGTTTACACTATACTGTGATTGGATGAATATACGGGACAAGGGAGGTCCCGTATGGGACAAACCAATTTAGCCCAATATAAGGAACATCCCGTCTAATACGGGACAGTTGGCAATCCTACATACAGCTGATGTGTTGTACTGTACATTGAAGTCCAAAAGCAAAGGGAAAAGGTAATAGGGGGAGAGTGCATAGATGCGAGAAGGAATACAATGTGGCTGCTGTGAAAGTGAACTATATTCACAATCAGGGGTGTATTCATTCCGACGATTCTGTTGAAAAACGTTTCTTAAACAGAAGCAAACGGAACGAAACAGGTATAAACATACCTGAATTGGTCCAATAGAAACTATTGTTTGCAACTGTTGGACTATTGATTACACCCTAGATCAGCTAGATGCAGGGCAGTTTGTCACCTCAAATTTTTCTCTCAACTTGTGTGCACCAAGTTGTAAACTTTCATTCATAGGCTAGGTTGTAGCAACCTCATGATGAGTACAGGAAAAATGTGAGTATCATGTATTAGCCTAGCCTTATCGCTGTTAAATTGAACTGGGTGAATGACAATGCTGTAAAATAAATAAGGCCATGCTCATAAAAAATAAAGAATTGTCCTTATCTTAAACTGCACTGACCACCACTGGTGTGAAAGTACCAGTTTTTGCCAACTAGATGCCAGTGTTCCTGTTACTCAAGGTTGGGGATTAACAGGTTACATGTTACATGTTTGCAAAAATAAATATTTGACATCTTTCTGTTTTCTCAATGACATTCAAATCATCAATGAAAATTGAGCAGGAATATGCTTTTGTAGGCAACAGTCCAAGCTATGTCTTCCAATGGTGCGACTGCTGTCGGCATCTAAAGATGATCCAATTTGAATAAACTCTTGGAGGTGACAGCAGTGGTGTAGCCTATGGGCGATAGCTAAGGGATATCAACTATTTTTGCTATCTACTGTTGGCTACTTACGCATGGATGTGAATCACACTGCTGCTCTGTCATTTAGCCTATATGTGTTATTTAACCCAGTAATGGTTGAATTAAATAAATGTAAGCTGCCTATCAATCATTGTTTTTGCAACCAGTGGACAGCCATTGAAAATGCGCTCTTGCAACAGCTAAACATTGCAGATCCCAGCCTATGGAATAAAAGTTTGAGGGAGTTCCTCCCTTCTATAGTCCTCTCTGGTGTTGTGCTCTATACTGTCAAAAACAAGTTTCATTTAAGACCACAAGTCGGGATTCTATTGCTCAATCTAATTCGTGTTGATAAAACATTTTTCCATATGCCTAATGGAAACATGTTCAAACTCGCCACTTTTGATAGACTTAAAGTTGCAATCTGTAGTTGCTACATCCTTCTTTTGACTTAATTATTAATTATATACAGTGAGTGTACAAAACATTAAGAGCACCTTCCTAATATTGAGTTGCCCTCAGAACAGCCTCAATTCGTCAGGCATGGACTTTGCAAGGTGTAGAAAGCGTTTCACAGGGATGCTGGGCCAGGTTAACCCCAATGCATCCCAGAGTTCTGTAAAGTTGGCCTATTGTCCTTTGGGTGGTGGACCATTCTTACACACGGGAAACTGTTGAGTGTGAAAAACCCAGCAGCGTTGCAGTTCTTGACACAAACCGGTGCAACTGGCAACTACTACCATACCCTGTTCAAAGCCACTTAAATATTTTGTCTTACCCATTTACACTCTGAATGGCACACATACACAATCCATGTCTCAATTGTCTCAAAGCATTTAAATCCTTCTTTAACCTGTCTCCTCCTCTTCATCTACACTGATTGAAGTGAATTTAACAAGTGACATCAATAAGGGATCATAGCTTTCACCTGGATTCACCTGGTCATGGAAATAGCAGTTCCTAATGTTTTGTACACTCAATGTATATGGTAATGAATGAGCTACTTGTTGATCAGACCTGTGTTTAACCTCCTAATGGTTATTCGTTGGCTAACAAATGTAATGAGTTTCACCACTATAACACTAATGAAGACTGTTAAGAGGGTGTAGAAGATTACGCATCACCCCGTGGAGTCTACAGTACTAGCAAGCACACACACTAGCACACACACACACACGCACACACACACACACACACACACACACACACACACACACACACACACACACACACACACACACACACACACACACACACACACACACACCACACACACACACACACACACACACACACAGGTTGTGTGTCCTCTGAGGTGTGTATGGTACATCAGAGCCAGAGATGAAACAACATATTGCCTCCAGCAAGATGAGTTATAGTAAAGAGCTTGGAGTGTAAGAAGAGTTTGGTGCTTGGAGAAGAGTGTAAATCTTTGAAATGTCCTCTGCTCTCTGCAGCACCCGTCCGTCAGCCAATCTAAACACTCATAAACTACCCAAAACCTAACGCCCCCCACCACCACTGTAGTGACACTTGGTTGGCCTGCATCTATATTTGTGTGTGTGTGTGTGTGCAACTGCAGTATAGCCCCATGGAGGTTTGTCCAACGTTTTATCCTTCTCTCAGTCACACTGAATGACAGTACCTCTGTCACTATTACCAACATACACATCCAAACATACACAATGTGCCCATGCTGTGGTTGTAGGGAGAGTTGATGGTGAGGACAGGGATTAGGATCTATGGAAACTCTGACATGGAGAGAAAACTGTGTTTGTTTCATGGTTTCCTTGTTTCAGACTTGACAGACCGCTGTAATATGAACTAGCCATTTGATGTGTGTTTAGCTGTAGTTACTTTACCACAGGGCAGTCGTACCAATAAGAGTGGAGGCTCCTAGTGATGCAGTTGGGCTGAAAGTTAACATGCCTCGGTTGTGGTTGAAAAATAACTCTCTCACACACACAGAGACAGAGAAAGAAAGAGAAAGAGAGGGACAGAGAGAAAGAGAGAGAGAGAGAGAGAGAGAGTGTGTGTGTGTGTGTGTGTGTGTGTGTGTAGCAGATCATCCAGGTTATCCAGTAGGAATGCAGAGCTGCTCCCCCTACCAGGATTTCAAATGGCTGCCTGGGGGCATTTTGGAGTAGGGGTTCCATTATTAACACTACGCCTGAGATTCATCTGAGACAATCTGTTCCCCCTCTACTGGCTGACAGCTAAGGAGCCAGGGACCCAAGCGGTCACACACACACACACACTGTTGCTGAGCGTTGACACAGTCCAGATGTTGGCAGCTGTCTTCATCTCTGCTCCAGATGAAGGCAGGGCAGTTGGCCAACAACCTGAACCGGTCTCTCTCTCTCTCTCTCTCTCTCTCTCTTTCTCTTTCTCTTTCTTTCTCTCTCTCTTTCTTTCTCCCTCTCTTTCTCCTTTTTCTCTCTCCCTCTCTCTCTCTCTCGCTGTCTCTCTCGCTGTCTCTCTCGCTGTCTCTCTCTCTCTCTCTCTCTCTCTCTCTTGCTGTCTCTCTCTCTCTTTCCATCTCTCAATTCAATTTCAATTTAAGGGTCTTTATCGGCATGGGAAACATATGTTTACATTGCCATAGCAAGTGAAATGGATAATAAACAAAAGTGAAATAAAAAATCAAAGTAAATATTACACTCACAAGTTTCAAAGGAATAGAGTCATTTCAAATGTCATGTTATGGCTATATAAAGTGTCGCAACGATGTGCAAATAGTTACAGTACAAAAGGGAAAATAAATAAACAGAAATATGGGTTGTATTTACAATGTTGTTTGTTCTTCACTGGTTGCCCTTTTCTTGTGGCAACAGGTAACAAATCTTGCTGCTGTGATTGCACACTGTGGTATTTGCCCAAATAGATAAGGGAGTTTATCAAAATTGGATTTGTTTTCGAATTCTTTGTGGGTCTGTGTAATCTGAGGGAAATATGTGTCTCTAATATGGTCATATATTTGGCAGGAGGTTAGGAAGTGCAGCTCAGTTTCCACCTCATTTTGTGGGCAGTGTGCACATAGCCTGTCTTCTCTTGAGAATCAGGTCTGCCTTTGGTGGGCTTTCTCAATAGCAAAGCTATGCTCACTGAGTCTGTACATAGTCAAAGATTTCCTTAATTTTGGGTCAGTCACAGTGGTCAGGTATTCTGCCACTGTGTGCTCTCTGTTTAGGGCCAAATAGCATTCTAGTTTGCACAATTCTTTCCAATGTGTCAAGTAATTATCTCATGATTTGGTTGGGTCTAACTGTGTTGCTGTCCTGGGGCTCGGTGGGGTCTGTTTGTGTTTGTGAACAGAGCCGCTTAGGGGGCTCTTCTCCAGGTTAATTTCTCTGTGGGTGATGGCTTTGTTATGGAAAGTTTATTGCATCGCTTCCTTTTAGGTGGTTGTAGAATTTGACGTTTTTTCTGGATTTAGGGGGGGGATCGGCCTAATTCTGCACTGCATGCATTATTTGGTGTTCTACATTGTACAGAATTCTGCATGCAGAGTCTCAATTTGGTGTTTGTCCCATTTTGTGAATTCTTGGTTGGTGAGCGGACCCCAGACCTCACAACCATAAAGGACAATTGTAACGGCTTTCCTCCGTTGAAAGAGAGTCGGACCAAAATGCAGCGTGGTTAATTCGATACATGTTTAATGAAGAATAAAACACGATCAATACAAAACAACAAACGGAACGTGAAAACCTATACAGCCTATCTTGTGACAACAAACACAGAGACAGGAACAATCACCCACAAACCCACAGTGAAACCCAGGCTACCTAAATATGCTTCCCAATCAGAGACAACGAGAATCACCTGACTCTGATTGAGAACCGCCTCAGGCAGCCATAGACTATTCTAGACACCCCTACTCAGCCACAATCCCAATACCTACTAAAACCCCAATACAAAAACACAACACAAAATAAACCCATGTCACACCCTGGCCTGACCAAATAAATATATAAACACAAAATACTAAGACCAGGGTGTGACAGAACCCCCCCCAAGGTGCGGACTCCCGGCCGCACACTACAACCCATAGGGGAGGGTTCGGGTGGGCGTCTGTCCATGGTGGCGGCTCCGGCTCGGGACGTGGACCCCATTCCAACCAAGTCTTAGTCCCCCTGTAACGCGTCCTTTGATTGGCGACCCTCGCCACCGACCTAGGCCTAATAACCCTCACCAAGGACCCCACTGGACTGAGGGGCAGCTCGGGACTGAGGTAGAAGCTCGGGACTGAGGGGAAGCTCGGGACTGAGGGGAAGCTCGGGACTGAGAGGAAGCTCAGCACTGAGAGGAAGCTCAGCACTGAGGGGAAGCTCAGCACTGAGGGGAAGCTCAGCACTGAGAGGATGCCTAGTACTGAGAGGAAGCCCCGTATTGAGAGGAAACTCAGGCAGGTAGTAGGTGGATCTGGTGGATCCTGGCTGACTGGCGGATCTGGAAGATCATGGCCGACTGGCGGATCCTGGCTGACTGGCGGATCCTGGCTGAATGGTGGATCCTGGCTGAATGGCAGATCTGGAAGTCCTGGCTGACTGGTGGATCCTGGCTGACTGGCGGATCTGGAAGATCATGGCTGACTGGCGGATCCTGGCTGACTGGCGGATCTGGAAGATCATGGCTGACTGGCGGATCCTGGCTGACTGGTGGATCTGTAAGATCATGGCTGACTGGCGGATCCTGGCTGATTGGCGGATCTGGAAGATCCTGGCTGACTGGCGGTTCTAGCTGCTCCATGCAGTCTGGCAGCTCTGGCTGCTCCATGCAGACTGACAGCTCTGGCTGCTCCATGCAGACTGACAGCTCTGGCTGCTCCATGCAGACTGACAGCTCTGGCTGCTCCATGCAGACTGGCAGCTCTGGCTGCTCCATGCAGGCTAGCAGCTCAGGCTGCTCCATGCAGGCTGGCAGCTCAGGCTGCTCCATGCAGGCTGGCAGCTCTGGCTGAGCTGAACAGGCAGGAGACTCCAGCAGCGCTGTAGAGGAGGAAGGCTCTGGCTGCGCTGAACAGGCGGGAGACTGCGGCAGCGCTGGAGAGGAGGAAGGCTCTGATAGCGCTAGACAGGCGGGAGACTCCGACAGCGCTGGAGAGGAGGAAGGCTCTGACAGCGCTAAACAGGTGGGAGACTCCGACAGCGCTGGAGAGGAGAAAGGCTCTGACAGCGCTGAACAGGCGAGGCGCACTGAAGGCCTGGTGCGTGGTGCTGGCACTGGTGGTACTGAACCGAGGACACGCACAGGAAGCCTGGTGCGGGAGCTGCCACCGGAGAACTGGTGTGTGAAGTTGGCACAGGATGGACCGGACCGTGAAGGTGTACTGGAGAGCCTGAGAGCAGGACTGGCACAGGACGTGCAAGGCTAGGTAGGTACTCAGGAGGCCTAGTGCGTGAGGCTGGCACACTCTTCACCAGCCGACTAACACGCACCTCAGGACGAGTATGGAGCGCTGACCCAGGTGCCATCAAATCCCCGACACGCTCCGTCGGACGAATATCATACCTAAAGCACCAAACTAGCAACTCCCTCATAACTCTCTCCTCCACTTTCCCCATTAACTCCTTCACAGTCTCTGCTTCACTCACCTCCAACACCGGCTCTGGTTCTGGTCTCCTCCTTGGCTCCTCACGATAAACAGGGGGAGTTGGCTCAGGTCTGAACCCTGACTCTGCCACACTCTCCCTGAGCCCCTACCCACCCCAATACATTTTTGGGGCTGACTCTCGGGCTTCCATCCGCGTCGCCGTGCTGCCTCTTCATACCAGCGCCTTTCCGCTTTCACCGCCTCCAGTTCTTCTTTGGGGCGGCGATATTCTCCAGGCTGTGTCCAGGGTCCTTTTCTGTCCAATATCTCCTCCCACGTCCAGAAGTCCTGTGATCGCTGCTCCTCACGATAAACAGGGGAGTTGGCTCAGGTCTGAACCCTGACTCTGCCGCACTCTCCCTGAGCCCCCCAAGAAATTTTTGGGGCTGACTCTCAGGCTTTCTTCTGCGCCGCCGTGCTTTTCTCTTCGACTCCATTCTCCTATAGCCCTCTTCGCACTGCTCCAGCGAATCCCAGGCGGGCTCCGGCACTCTCTCTGGGTCGACCGCCCACCTGTCTATTTCCTCCCAAGTCGTATACTCTATACTCTTGCTGTCCATAACGTCCTCCCATGTCCATTACTCTTTTCGCTGCTGTTGCTGTCGCTGCCTGTCACCACACTGCTTGGTCCAGTTGTGGTGGGTGATTCTGTAACGGCTTTCCTCCGTTGAAAGAGAGTCGGACCAAAATGCAGCGTGGTTAATTCGATACATGTTTAATGAAGAATAAAACACGATCAATACAAAACAACAAACGGAACGTGAAAACCTATACAGCCTATCTTGTGACAACAAACACAGAGACAGGAACAATCACCCACAAACCCACAGTGAAACCCAGGCTACCTAAATATGCTTCCCAATCAGAGACAACGAGAATCACCTGACTCTGATTGAGAACCGCCTCAGGCAGCCATAGACTATGCTAGACACCCCTACTCAGCCACAATCCCGATACCTACTAAAACCCCAATACAAAAACACAACACAAAATAAACCCATGTCACACCCTGGCATGACCAAATAAATATATAAACACAAAATACTAAGACCAGGGCGTGACAACAATGGGTTCTATAACCAATTAAAGTATTTTTTGCCAGATCCTAATTGGTATGTCGAACTTTGTGTTCCTTTTGATGGCATAGAAGTCCTTACTTGCCTTGTCTCTCAGATCGTTCACAGCTTTGCGGAAGTTACCTGTGGCGCTGAGGTTTAGGCCGAGGAATGTATGTTTTTTTTGTGCTTTAGGGCAACAGTGTCTAGATGGAATTTGTATTCATGGTACTGGCAACTGGACCTTTTTTGTAACACCATTGTTTTTGTCTTACTGAGATTTACTGTCAAGGCCCAGGTCTGACAGAATCTGTGCAGAAGATCCAGGTGCTGCTGTAGACCCTCCTTGGTTGGGGACAGAAGCACCAGATCATCAGCAAACAGTAGACATTTGGCTTCAGATTCTAGTAGGGTGAGGCCAGGTGCTGCAGACTGTTCTACTGCCCTCGCCAATTCGTTGATATATATGTTGAAGAGGGTGGGGCTTAAGCTGCATCCCTGTCTCCCTGTCTCACACTTGTTGTTTTATAATGTCGTATGTTTTTCCCCCAACACCACTTTCTATCAATTTGTATAGCAGATCCTCATGCCAAATTTGTTGAAATCAACAAAGCATGAGAAGTCTTTCCCTTTGTTTTGTTTTGTTTTGTTTGTTTGTCAATTAGGGTGTGCAGGGTAAATACGTGGTCTGTCGTATGGTAATTTGGTAAAAAGTCAATTCGACATTTGCTCAGTACACTGTTTTCGCTGAGAAAATGTACCAGTCTGCTGTTAATGATAATGCAGAGGATTTTCCCAAGGATGCAGTTGACGCACATCCCCCGGTAGTTATTGGGGTCAAATTTGTTTCCACTTTTGTGGATTGGGGTGATCAGTCCTTGGTTCCAAATATTGGGGAAGATGCCAGAGCTGAGGATGATGTTAAAAGAGTTTAAGTATAGCCAATTGGAATTTGTGGTCTCTATATTTGATCATTTTATTTAGGATACAATCAACCCCACAGGCCTTTTTGGGTTGGAGTGTTTGTATTTTGTCATGTAGTTCATTGAATGTAATTGGAAAATCCAGTGGGTTCTGGTAGTCTTTAATAGTTGTTTCTAAGATTTGCATTTGATCACGTATATGTTTATACTGTTTGTTCTTAGCCAAAATGACTGGAGAAGTGGTTTATCTATACATCTCAGTTCAGGATAGATAACTCTTCATGTTGTTGTTTGTTTAGAGCTTTACAATTTTCCCAGAAGTGGGTAGATTCTATGGATTCTTCAAATATATTGAGCTGATTTCTGAGATGCTGTTTCTTCTTTTATCATAGTGTA